>NC_143034.1:78781370-78953870 GCF_057628025.1 Oncorhynchus mykiss | reverse complement strand
CATGTAATCTGGTAATTAATCTGCTAACTCCTACAGCATCTATTGATATCTGTATTGGGCCAATGTTGCCGTTAGTTATATGTTAACTATATATCTCCTTTAAATCTGAATCCACCTTCTCTCTGGGTAGAACCTTTAAATCTTAGTCCCCCTTCTCTCTGGGTAGAACCTTTAAATCTGAATCCACCTTCTCTCTGGGTAGAATCTACCTCTCCTGTTCTATTATAGTCCTAGTCAGAGAGATTCTCAACTAGAATAGCTACATTGTGTCCTTCCTCCACTTCTAAATTAATAGGAGACATACCGTAGATACACATTTACATCATTAATGACTGCATGGAAAACCATCAGAAAAAAGTCAAATATGCCGCGCGCGCACACACACACACACACACACACACGCACGCACACACACACACGCACACACACACACACACGCGCACACACACACTAGACACACTAGACACACTAGACACACTAGACACACTAGACACACACACACACACTAGACACACTAGACACACTAGACACACACACACTAGACACACTAGACACACACACACGCACGCCCACACACACACCACACATACACACACACACAAACACACACACACCCTTATCCTCATAGACCAGATAGGACATGAATAAGTCAGCCCCTGACCAGATGGCTTCTTTCTCAGTCTCAGATAAGACAGAGTCCTAGAAACACTCCACACGCCCTACATGCCCCCTATTCCCTACCTAGAGCTCTGGTCTAAAGTAGTGCACTATGGGCACTATTCCCTACATAGAGCTCTGGTCTAAAGTAGTGCACTATGGGCCCTATTCCCTACATAGAGCTCTGGTCTAAAGTAGTGCACTATGGGCACTATTCCCTACATAGAGCTCTGGTCTAAAGTAGTGCACTATGGGCACTATTCCCTACATAGAGCTCTGGTCTAAAGTAGTGCACTATGGGCACTATTCCCTACATAGAGCTCTGGTCTAAAGTAGTGCACTATGGGCCCTATTCCCTACATAGAGCTCTGGTCAAAAGTAGTGCACTATAAATGCCTCCCTATTCCCTACATAGAGCTCTGGTCAAAAGTAGTGCACTATAAATGGAAAAGGGAGCCATTTGGGACACAAACACTATCAATCCATTGAAGGGCAGCGCAGCGTCCAGTACGTAGGAGCTTTATCATTGAGAGAACAGAGAGCGTTGGCCACTCTGTCAGGTCACGACCCAGCCTGAAATACGACGCTTCCTGGCTAATGAATAGCTGCAGTTTACACAGTAACTTCAGAAGTATTCAGACCCCTTGACCTTTCCACATTTTGTTACGTTACAGCCCAATTACAAAACTGGTTCAATTGTTTTTTCCCCGATCCTTTATCTACGTACAATACACCACAATGACAAAGCAAAAACAGGTCAACTTTGTTTTGCTAATTTATTACAAGTAAAAAAATGTAATGTCATATTTACAGACCCTTTACTCAGTACTTTGTTGAAGCACCTTTGGCAGCGATTACAACCTTGTGTCTTCTTGGGTATGACGCTACAAGCTTGGCACACCTGTATTTGGGGAGTTTCTCCCATTCTTCTCTGCAGATCCTCTCAAGCTCTGTCAGGTTGGACGGGGAGTGTCGCTGCACAGCTATTTTCAGGTCTCTCCAGAGATGTTCGATCGGGTTCAAGTCCAGGCTCTGGCTGGGCCACTCAAGGACATAAAGAGACTTGTTCCAAGGCCACTCCTGCGTTGTCTTGGCTGTGTGCTTAGGGTCGTTGTCCTGTTGGAAGGTGAACCTTCGCCCCAGTCTGATGTCCTGAACACTCTGGAGCAGGTTTTCATCAAGGATCTCTCTGTATTTTGCTTCGTTCATCTTTGTCTCGATCCTGACGAGTCTCCCAGTCCCTGCCGCTGAAAAACATCCCCACAGCATGCTGCCACCACCATGCTTCACCGTAGGGATGATGCCAGGTTTCCTCCAGGCGTGATGCTTGGCATTCAGGCCAAAGAGTTCAATCTTGGTTTCATCAGACCAGAGAATCTTGTTTCTCATGGTCTGAAAGTCCTTTAGGTGCCTTTTGGCAAACTCCAAGCTGGCTGTCATGTGCCTTTTACTGAGGAGTGGCTTCCGTCTGACAACTCTACCATAAAGGCCTGATTGGTGGAGTGCTGCAGAGATGGTTGTCCTTCTGGAAGGTTCTCCCATCTCCACAGAGGAGGTCTGTCAAAGTGACCATCAGGTTCTTGGTCACCTCCCTGACCAAGGCCCTTCTCCTCCGATTGCTCAGTTTGGCAGGACAGACAGCTTGGTGGTTCCAAACTTCTTCCATTTAAGAATGATCAAGGCCATTGTGATCTTGGGGAGCTTCAATGCTGCAGAAATGTTTTGGTACCCTTCCCCAGATCTGTGCCTCGACACAATCCTGTCTCGGAGCTCTACGGACAATTCCTTCGACCTCATGGCTTGGTTTTTGCTCTGACATGCACTGTCAACTGTGGGACCTTATAGGAATAGAGGAGATGTCTGTGCTAACCAATAGGAATAGAAGAGATGTGTGTACTAACCAATAGGAATAGAGGAGATCTGTGTGTACTAACCAATAGGAATAGAGGAGATCTGTGTGTACTAACCAATAGGGATGGAGGAGATCTGTGTGTACTAACCAATAGGGATGGAGGAGATCTGTGTGTACTTACCAATAGGGATGGAGGAGATCTGTGTGCACTAACCAATAGGAATGGAGGAGATCTGTGTGTACTAACCAATAGGGATGGAGGAGATCTGTGTGTACTGACCAATAAGGATGGAGGAGATGTGTGTACTAACCAATAGGAACAATTCCTTCGACCTCATGGCTTGGTTTTTGCTCTGACATGCACTGTCAACTGTGGGACCTTATATAGACAGTTGTATGCCTTTCCAAATCATGTCTAATCAATTGAATTTAGCACAGGTGGACTCCAATCAAGTTGTAGAAACATCTCAAGGATGATCAATAGAAGCAGGATGCACCTAAACTCAAATTTCAAGTCTCATAGCAAAGGGTCTGAATACTTATGTAAATAAGGAATCTGTTTTTCAATTTTTATAAATTTTCCAACGAATCATGTTGTCATTATGGGGTATTGTGTTTGGATTGTTGAGGATTTTTATTTATCCATTTTAGAATAAGGCTGTAACGTAACAAAATGTGGAAAAAGTCAAGGGGTCTGAATACTTTACGAATGCACTGTATATACACACACTTTTAAAAAAAACAATAACTGCCCTATCTGTCCTAGACCTCATCATAACTAAACACATGGGGACAAGGTCATCATTAACTGCCTTATCTGTCCTAGACCTCATCATAACTAAACACATGAGGACAAGGTCATCATTAACTGCCTTATCTGTCCTAGACCTCATCATAACTAAACACATGAGGACCTCATCATAACTAAACACATGAGGACCTCATCATAACTAAACACATGAGGACAAGGTCATCAATAACTGCCTTATCTGTCCTAGACCTCATCATGACTAAACACATGAGGACAAGGTCATCATTAACTGCCTTATCTGTCCTAGACCTCATCATAACTAAACACATGAGGACAAGGTCATCATTAACTGCCTTATCTGTCCTAGACCTCATCATAACTAAACACATGAGGACCTCATCATAACTAAACACATGAGGACCTCATCATAACTAAACACATGAGGACAAGGTCATCAATAACTGCCTTATCTGTCCTAGACCTCATCATAACTAAACACATGAGGACAAGGTCATCAATAACTGCCTTATCTGTCCTAGACCTCATCATAACTAAACACATGAGGACCTCATCATAACTAAACACATGAGGACAAGGTCATCATTAACTGCCTTATCTGTCCTAGACCTCATCATAACTAAACACATGAGGACCTCATCATAACTAAACACATGAGGACAAGGTCATCAATAACTGCCTTATCTGTCCTAGACCTCATCATAACTAAACACATGAGGACCTCATCATAACTAAACACATGAGGACAAGGTCATCAATAACTGCCTTATCTGTCCTAGACCTCATCATAACTAAACACATGAGGACCTCATCATGACTAAACACATGAGGACAAGGTCATCAATAACTGCCTTATCTGTCCTAGACCTCATCATGACTAAACACATGAGGACAAGGTCATCATTAACTGCCTTATCTGTCCTAGACCTCATCATGACTAAACACATGAGGACAAGGTCATCATTAACTGCCTTATCT
Source organism: Oncorhynchus mykiss (assembly GCF_057628025.1). Classification (NCBI taxonomy): domain Eukaryota; kingdom Metazoa; phylum Chordata; class Actinopteri; order Salmoniformes; family Salmonidae; genus Oncorhynchus; species Oncorhynchus mykiss. Next base: position 78,949,614 of record NC_143034.1, on the reverse strand, counting down.
GTCCTAGACCTCATCATAACCAAACACATGAGGACCTCATCATAACTAAACACATGAGGACAAGGTCATCAATAACTGCCTTATCTGTCCTAGACCTCATCATAACTAAACACATGAGGACCTCATCATAACTAAACACATGAGGACAAGGTCATCAATAACTGCCTTATCTGTCCTAGACCTCATCATAACTAAACACATGAGGACCTCATCATGACTAAACACATGAGGACAAGGTCATCAATAACTGCCTTATCTGTCCTAGACCTCATCATGACTAAACACATGAGGACAAGGTCATCATTAACTGCCTTATCTGTCCTAGACCTCATCATGACTAAACACATGAGGACAAGGTCATCATTAACTGCCTTATCTGTCCTAGACCTCATCATAACCAAACACATGAGGACAAGGTCATCAATAACTGCCTTATCTGTCCTAGACCTCATCATGACTAAACACATGAGGACAAGGTCATCATTAACTGCCTTATCTGTCCTAGACCTCATCATAACTAAACACATGAGGACCTCATCATAACTAAACACATGAGGACAAGGTCATCATTAACTGCCTTATCTGTCCTAGACCTCATCATAACTAAACACATGAGGACCTCATCATAACTAAACACATGAGGACAAGGTCATCAATAACTGCCTTATCTGTCCTAGACCTCATCATAACTAAACACATGAGGACCTCATCATAACTAAACACATGAGGACAAGGTCATCAATAACTGCCTTATCTGTCCTAGACCTCATCATAACTAAACACATGAGGACCTCATCATGACTAAACACATGAGGACAAGGTCATCAATAACTGCCTTATCTGTCCTAGACCTCATCATGACTAAACACATGAGGACAAGGTCATCATTAACTGCCTTATCTGTCCTAGACCTCATCATGACTAAACACATGAGGACAAGGTCATCATTAACTGCCTTATCTGTCCTAGACCTCATCATAACCAAACACATGAGGACCTCATCATAACTAAACACATGAGGACAAGGTCATCAATAACTGCCTTATCTGTCCTAGACCTCATCATAACTAAACACATGAGGACCTCATCATAACTAAACACATGAGGACAAGGTCATCAATAACTGCCTTATCTGTCCTAGACCTCATCATAACTAAACACATGAGGACCTCATCATGACTAAACACATGAGGACAAGGTCATCAATAACTGCCTTATCTGTCCTAGACCTCATCATGACTAAACACATGAGGACAAGGTCATCATTAACTGCCTTATCTGTCCTAGACCTCATCATGACTAAACACATGAGGACAAGGTCATCATTAACTGCCTTATCTGTCCTAGACCTCATCATAACCAAACACATGAGGACAAGGTCATCAATAACTGCCTTATCTGTCCTAGACCTCATCATGACTAAACACATGAGGACAAGGTCATCATTAACTGCCTTATCTGTCCTAGACCTCATCATAACCAAACACATGAGGACAAGGTCATCATTAACTGCCTTATCTGTCCTAGACCTCATCATAACTAAACACATGAGGACCTCATCATAACTAAACACATGAGGACAAGGTCATCATTAACTGCCTTATCTGTCCTAGACCTCATCATGACTAAACACATGAGGACAAGGTCATCATTAACTGCCTTATCTGTCCTAGACCTCATCATAACCAAACACATGAGGACAAGGTCATCATTAACTGCCTTATCTGTCCTAGACCTCATCATAACTAAACACATGGGGACAAGGTCATCATTAACTGCCTTATCTGTCCTAGACCTCATCATGACTAAACACATGAGGACCTCATCATAACTAAACACATGAGGACAAGGTCATCATTAACTGCCTTATCTGTCCTAGACCTCATCATAACTAAACACATGAGGACTTCATCATAACTAAACACGAGGACAAGGTCATCATTAACTGCCTTATCTGTCCTAGACCTCATCATAACTAAACACATGGGGACAAGGTCATCATTAACTGCTGTCACGTTCGTCATACGAATGAGACCAAGGTATAGCGTGCTATGCGTACATTCTTCTTTATTTAAAGAATGAAACACTGAACAAACTAACAAAATACTAAACATAGAACAAGATCCCACAAACACCAAAGGAATATGGCTACCTAAATATGATCCCCAATCAGAGACAACGATAAACAGCTGCCTCTGATTGGGAGCCGTATCAGGCCACCATAAACATACAAACACCTAGACCTACAAAACTCTAGACAATTCAAAACACCTAGACAATACAACACCCCTGGACAATACAGAAACTAGCGTATCCACCCTAGTCACACCCTGAGCTAACCAAAATATAAAGAAAACAGAGACATCTCAGGTCAGGGCGTGCCAACTGCTGTATGTGGCCTAGCCCTAAACCACTGTAATGTAAACTAAGTCTCTCGCTTCCAGCTGCTCTCTGTGTTGCAATGTCAGGCTAATAAACACAAGGTCCTCTCAGGTATGTAGCTTTTGGTTTGCAGCATTCTATAATGTGGTAGTATAACATAGTAACATAATAATATCATATAATAACAACCTATAATAACATCATATATAATAATATAATATAATATAATACAGTCATGCATGCATACATACATTTTAGGCCATGAGTAGTCCCAGGAATCAACCCCCACTATCCTGGTGTTGCAGGCGCCCCCTGCTCTACCCACTGAGTTACAGTGAACCGCTAACCATGAGTAGTCCCAGGAATCAACCCCCACTGTCCTGGTGTTGCAGGCGCCCCCTGCTCTACCCACTGAGGTACAGTGAACCGCTAACCATGAGTAGTCCCAGGAATCAAACCCCACTGTCCTGGTGTTGCAGGCGCCCCCTGCTCTACCCACTGAGTTACAGTGAACCACTAACCATGAGTAGTCCCAGGAATCAACCCCCACTATCCTGGTGCTGCAGGCGCCCCCTGCTCTACCCACTGAGTTACAGTGAACTACTAACCATGAGTAGTCCCAGGAATCAACCCCCACTATCCTGGTGTTGCAGGCGCCCCCTGCTCTACCCACTGAGTTACAGTGAACCGCTAACCATGAGAAAGTCTAGTTCAACACCTGCCAGGCAGAAGTGCTGTGGTGTCAAAATGGGAAAATGCTACGCTACAGATAAGTTGCTTACCTCCAGCACGCTACTCTGTCAAACTATAGAACACATGACTAGCTAGATCTTCTAGACACCAACCGATAAGGATGGAGGAGGCTTGTGTGCTAACCAATAGGAATAGAGGAGATGTGTGTGTGCTAACCAATTGGAATAGAGAGATGTGTGTGTGCTAACCAATTGGAATAGAGGAGATGTGTGTGTGCTAACCAATTGGAATAGAGGAGATCTGTGTGTGATAACCAATAGGAATAGAGGAGATGTGTCTGTGCTAACCAATAGGAATAGAGGAGATGTATGTGCTAACCAATAGGAATAACGTATATGTGTGTGCTAACCAATAGGAATAGAGGAGATGTGTGTGCTAACCAATAGGATAGAGGAGATGTGCGCTAACCAATAGGAATAGAGGAGATGTGTGCGCTAACCAATAGGAATAGAGGAGATGTGTGGGCTAACCAATAGGAATAGAGGAGATGTGTGTGCTAACCAATAGGAATAGGTGAGATATGTGGGCTAACCAATAGGAAGAGAGGAGATCAGTGTACTCATCAATAGGAATAGAGGAGATCTGGGTACTAACCAATAAGGATGGAGATCTGTGTAAATCAATTAACATTTTGTTGGTAACATACACATGGTTAGCAGATGTTATTGCGAGTGTAGCGAAATGCTTGTGGTGTAGAGAAATGCTTTTACTTACCAATATGGATGGAGGAGATGTGTGTACTGACCAATAAGGATGGAGGAGATGTGTGTACTGACCAATAAGGATGGAGGAGATGTGTGTACTGACCAATACGGATGGAGGAGATCTGTGTGTACTGACCAATACGGATGGAGGAGATCTGTGTGTACTGACCAATACGGATGGAGGAGATCTGTGTGTACTGACCAATACGGATGGAGGAGATCTGTGTGTACTGACCAATACGGATGGAGGAGATCTGTGTGTACTGACCAATACGGATGGAGGAGATCTGTGTGTACTGACCAATACGGATGGAGGAGATCTGTGTGTACTGACCAATACGGATGGAGGAGATCTGTGTGTACTAACCAATAGGAATAGAGGAGATCTGTGTGTACTAACCAATAGGAATGGAGGAGATGTGTGTTCTAACCAATAGGAATAGAGGAGATTGTGTACTAACCAATAGGAATAGAGGAGATCTGTGTGTACTAACCAATAGGAATAGAGGAGATTGTGTACTAACCAATAGGAATAGAGGAGATCTGTGTGTAGACGTCCAGCATGCGGTTTCCGTCCACGTCCACCAGGTAGTTTCCTCTGCTCTCCTCATAGTTACAGAAGAAATGGACTGCTCCCACGTTCTGGGGGGGAGGGGGGAGGGAGAGAGCGAGAGCGAGAGAGTGAGATGGACAGAGAGTGAGATGGACAGAGAGAGAATGAGAGAGAGAGAGAGTGTGAGATGGACAGAGAGAGAGAATGAGAGAGAGAATGAGAGAGAGAGAGAGTGTGAGATGGACAGAGAGAGAGAATGAGAGAGAGAGAGAGAGAGAGAGAGAGAGAGAAGGTATTCATCCAGTTAACTCAGTCTAGACACAGAGAGAGACTGTGTGTCTGCGTTGTGTGTGTCTGCGTTGTGTGTGTCTGCGTTGTGTGTGTCTGCGTTGTGTGTGTCTGCGTTGTGTGTGTCTGCGTTGTGTGTGTCTGCGTTGTGTGTGTGTCTGCGTTGTGTGTGTCTGCGTTGTGTGTGTCTGCGTTGTGTGTGCACGCAATAATGCATTGTTTTATTCTATCATCAAAACAGCCTCACACACACACACACACTCTCTCTTGGCATACCTGAATCTCTCCCAACTGTTTGGTCAGCTCCTGGTAGGGGAGGAGAAGGAGAGAGGGAGGAGAGAGGAGGGAGGGGAGGAGAGAGGAGAGGAGAGGAGGGAAGAGGGAGGGGAGGAGAGGAAGAGAGAGATGTCAGGTCAGGGTGGTTCCTCAACAGTAGGTTAATGTATCTCAAAATGGCAGCCTATTCCCTCCATAGTGCCCTGGTCTAATGCAGTCTATTCCCTCCATAGTGCCCTGCCCTATGGGCCCTGGTCTAATGCAGCCTATTCCCTCCTTAGTGCCCTACCCTATGGGCCCTGGTCTAATGCAGCCTATTCCCTCCTTAGTGCCCTACCCTATGGGCCCTGGTCTAATGCAGCCTACTCCCTCCTTAGGGTTCTGTTTGGGACGAAGCCTGTGTGAAACACAGTGTTCAGGGTGGGTGTGTACAGTCCACTGTTCCCATGGCAGGGTCACACAGAGGTCACCATTGAACATGACCCATGTCAAACAGAAGGAGCCTGACAGCTATAGTTCCTACTGGTCCATGGTGCTGTTAGTGACGTACAGGGACTCTGTGTGGTTCAGTACCTGTTAACAGACAGCTATAGTTCCTACTGGTCCATGGTGCTGTTAGTGGCGTACAGGGACTCTGTGTGGTTCAGTACCTGTTAACAGACAGCTATAGTTCCTACTGGTCCATGGTGCTGTTAGTAGCGTACAGGGACTCTGTGTGGTTCAGTACCTGTTAACAGACAGCTATAGTTCCTACTGGTCCATGGTGGTGTTAGTGGCATACAGGGACTCTGTGTGGTTCAGTACCTGTTAACAGACAGCTATAGTTCCTACTGGTCCATGGTGCTGTTAGTGACGTACAGGGACTCTGTGTGGTTCAGTACCTGTTAACAGACAGCTATAGTTCCTACTGGTCCATGGTGGTGTTAGTGACATACAGGGACTCTGTGTGGTTCAGTACCTGTTAACAGACAGCTATAGTTCCTACTGGTACATGGTGCTGTTAGTTGCGTACAGGGACTCTGTGTGGTTCAGTACCTGTTAACAGACAGCTATAGTTCCTACTGGTCCATGGTGCTGTTAGTGGTGTACAGGGACTCTGTGTGGTTCAGTACCTGTTAACAGACAGCTATAGTTCCTACTGGTCCATGGTGCTGTTAGTGACGTACAGGGACTCTGTGTGGTTCAGTACCTGTTAACAGACAGCTATAGTTCCTACTGGTCCATGGTGCTGTTAGTGACGTACAGGGACTCTGTGTGGTTCAGTACCTGTTAACAGACAGCTATAGTTCCTACTGGTCCATGGTGCTGTTAGTGGCGTACAGGGACTCTGTGTGGTTCAGTACCTGTTAACAGACAGCTATAGTTCCTACTGGTCCATGGTGCTGTTAGTGACGTACAGGGACTCTGTGTGGTTCAGTACCTGTTAACAGACAGCTATAGTTCCTACTGGTCCATGGTGGTGTTAGTGGCGTACAGGGACTCTGTGTGGTTCAGTACCTGTTAACAGACAGCTATAGTTCCTACTGGTCCATGGTGCTGTTAGTGACGTACAGGGACTCTGTGTGGTTCAGTACCTGTTAACAGACAGCTATAGTTCCTACTGGTCCATGGTGCTGTTAGTGGCGTACAGGGACTCTGTGTGGTTCAGTACCTGTTAACAGACAGCTATAGTTCCTACTGGTCCATGGTGCTGTTAGTGACGTACAGGGACTCTGTGTAGTTCAGTACCTTGGAACGGGGTCCTGGGACCTCGGTCTTCATGGACGGCCCGTCGTATTCAAACTCCATCTGAGTCTTAGCTGCTGCCTTACTCACATACCTGCAGCCTGTACACACACACACACACACACACACACACACACACACACACACACACACACACACACACACACACACACACACACACACACAGTTAAGGCAATGCTGTGTTGCTGACTTGTCCTGCAGAAGATCCTTCAGTTTAACCTTAGACAAGGACAAACCCTCCATTCATTATGTTATGCCGTATCAGCCTTAGTTCCTGTCTGTCTGGCCACAGGGCATGTAGGGTGATGTCATTAGTCTGTCTGGCCACAGGGTTATATCATTAGTCTGTCTGGCCACAGGGTGATACCATTAGTCTGTCTGGCCACAGGGTATGTAGGGTGATACCATTAGGCTGTCTGGCCACAGGGTATGTAGGGTGATATCATTAGTCTGTCTGGCCACAGGGTATGAAGGGTGATATCATTAGTCTGTCTGGCCACAGGGTATGTAGGGTGATACCATTAGTCTGTCTGGCCACAGGGTATGTAGGGTGATACCATTAGTCTGTCTGGCCACAGGGTACGTAGGGTTATATCATTAGTCTGTCTGGCCACAGGGTACGCAGGGTGATATCATTAGTCTGTCTGGCCACAGGGTACGCAGGGTGATATCATTAGTCTGTCTGGCCACAGGGTACGCAGGGTGATATCATTAGTCTGTCTGGCCACAGGGTATGTAGGGTGATATCATTCGTCTGTCTTAACCATGTAGCTGACCTCTGTTTTATGATTGAGGAAGCTGACTCATTAAGAGACTGTTGGCTACAGGGAACAGCAGCAAGGTCAGTAGTGTGACGTTTCTGCCAGTGTGTGTGTGTGTGTGTGTGTGTGTGTGTGTGTGTGTGTGTGTGTGTGTATACCAAACAGTGATATAACTGGAATAGAGCATTAGCTGATTGCATATAGATATTACCTCTAACAGACATAACCATGACCTGTACACACTACTGTTCCTACTACCTCTTATGTGTGTGTGAGCGGAGTGTGTGAGCGGAGTGTGTGAGCGGTGTGTGTGAGCGGAGTGTGTGAGCGGAGTGTGTGAGCGGAGTGTGTGAGCGGAGTGTGTGAGCGGTGTGTGTGAGGAGTGTGTGTGAGCGGAGTGTGTGAGTGGCGTGTACCTGGTGCAGTGAGCCTGAGGTTCTGCTGGAGGGAGAGGACCAGCTGCTTGCTGAGCAGAGAGGACGCCATGACTCAGAACAACAGAATGAGGCAGAGAGAGAAAGAGTCCTCAACACCTGCCTTCACGCCACCTGAAGACGGAGGGAGAAATGTCATATACAATCAGAGGACACACAGAGAGAGAGAGAGAGGACTAAGGCATAGGTACAGTTCTCAGAGCAGTGGTTTTAACTGAGAATCCATCCAACAGCACCACAACAAGTCTGACAGACAGTGTAGAGGTTAGCAGCACAGAGACAGACAGTGGAGAGGTTAGCAGCACAGAGACAGACAGTGTAGATGTTAGCAGCACAGAGACAGACAGTGTAGATGTTAGCAGCACAGAGACAGACAGTGGAGAGGTTAGCAGCACAGAGACAGACAGTGGAGAGGTGTGTGTGTGTGTGTGTATTCTGGAAACATTCCCAAAATCCTATCAGGCTTTGATCAACTGTATGAATCCCCAGGTTATATAAACTGTATAAATCCCCAGGTTGTATAAACAGTATAAATCCCCAGGTTGTATAAACTGTATAAATCCCCAGGTTGTATAAACTGTATAAATCCCCAGGTTATATAAACTGTATAAATCCCCAGGTTATATAAACTGTATAAATCCCCAGGTAGTATAAACTGTATAAATCCCCAGGTTATATAAACTGTATAAATCCCCAGGTTGTATTAACTGTATAAATCCCCAGGTTATATAAACTGTATAAATCCCCAGGTTGTATTAACTGTATAAATCCCCAGGTTGTATAAATCCTATCAGGTTATATAAACTGTATAAATCCCCAGGTTATATAAACTGTATAAATCCCCAGGTTGTATAAACTGTATAAATCCCCAGGTTATATAAATCCTATCAGGTTATATAAACTGTATAAATCCCCAGGTTGTATAAATCCTATCAGGTTATATAAACTGTATAAATCCCCAGGTTATATAAACTGTATAAATCCCCAGGTTGCATAAACTGTATAAATCCCCAGGTTATATAAATCATATCAGGTTGTATAAACTGTATAAATCCCCAGGTTGTATAAACTGTATAAATCCCCAGGTTATATAAACTGTATAAATCCCCAGGTTGTATTAACTGTATAAATCCCCAGGTTGTATTAACTGTATAAATCCTATCAGGTTGTATTAACTGTATAAATCCTATCAGGTTGTATAAACTGTATAAATCCCCAGGTTGTATTAACTGTATAAATCCTATCAGGTTGTATAAACTGAATAAATCCCCAGGTTGTATAAACTGTATAAATCCCCAGGTTGTATAAACTGAATAAATCCCCAGGTTGTATAAACTGTATAAATCCCCAGGTTGTTTAAACTGTATAAATCCCCAGGTTGTATAAACTGTATAAATCCCCAGGTTGTATAAACTGTATAAATCCCCAGGTTGTATAAACTGTATAAATCCCCAGGTTGTATTAACTGTATAAATCCTATCAGGTTGTATAAACTGAATAAATCCCCAGGTTGTATAAACTGTATAAATCCCCAGGTTGTATAAACTGTATAAATCCCCAGGTTGTATTAACTGTATAAATCCTATCAGGTTGTATAAACTGAATAAATCCCCAGGTTGTATAAACTGTATAAATCCCCAGGTTGTATAAACTGTATAAATCCCCAGGTTGTATAAACTGTATAAATCCCCAGGTTGTTTAAACTGTATAAATCCCCAGGTTGTATAAACTGTATAAATCCCCAGGTTGTATTAACTGTATAAATCCTATCAGGTTGTATAAACTGAATAAATCCCCAGGTTGTATAAACTGTATAAATCCCCAGGTGGTATAAACTGTATAAATCCCCAGGTTGTATAAACTGTATAAATCCCCAGGTTGTATAAACTGTATAAATCCCCAGGTGGTATAAACTGTATAAATCTCCAGGTTGTATAAACTGTATAAATCCCCAGGTTGTATAAACTGTATAAATCCCCAGGTTGTATTAACTGTATAAATCCTATCAGGTTGTATAAACTGAATAAATCCCCAGGTTGTATAAACTGTATAAATCCCCAGGTGGTATAAACTGTATAAATCCCCAGGTTGTATAAACTGTATAAATCCCCAGGTTGTATAAACTGTATAAATCCCCAGGTGGTATAAACTGTATAAATCTCCAGGTTGTATAAACTGTATAAATCCCCAGGTTGTATAAACTGTATAAATCCCCAGGTTGTATAAACTGTATAAATCCCCAGGTTGTATTAACTGTATAAATCCCCAGGTTGTATAAACTGTATAAATCCCCAGGTAGTATAAACTGTATAAATCCCCAGGTAGTATAAACTGTATAAATCCCCAGGTTATATAAACTGTATAAATCCCCAGGTTGTATTAACTGTATAAATCCCCAGGTTATATAAACTGTATAAATCCCCAGGTTGTATTAACTGTATAAATCCCCAGGTTGTATAAATCCTATCAGGTTATATAAACTGTATAAATCCCCAGGTTATATAAACTGTATAAATCCCCAGGTTGTATAAACTGTATAAATCCCCAGGTTATATAAATCCTATCAGGTTATATAAACTGTATAAATCCCCAGGTTATATAAACTGTATACATCCCCAGGTTGCATAAACTGTATAAATCCCCAGGTTGTATAAACTGTATAAATCCCCAGGTTGTATAAACTGTATAAATCCCCAGGTTATATAAATCATATCAGGTTATATAAACTGTATAAATCCCCAGGTTGTATAAACTGTATAAATCCCCAGGTTGGATAAACTGTATAAATCCCCAGGTTGTATAAACTGTATAAATCCCCAGGTTATATAAATCATATCAGGTTATATAAACTGTATAAATCCCCAGGTTGTATAAACTGTATAAATCCCCAGGTTGGATAAACTGTATAAATCCCCAGGTTGTATAAATCCTATCAGGTTGTATAAACTGTATAAATCCCCAGGTTGTATAAACTGTATAAATCCCCAGGTTGTATAAACTGTATAAATCCCCAGGTTGTATAAACTGTATAAATCCCCAGGTGGTATAAACTGTATGAATCTCCAGGTTGTATAAACTGTATAAATCCCCAGGTTGTATAAACTGTATAAATCCCCAGGTTGTATTAACTGTATAAATCCTATCAGGTTGTATAAACTGAATAAATCCCCAGGTTGTATAAACTGTATAAATCCCCAGGTGGTATAAACTGTATAAATCCCCAGGTTGTATAAACTGTATAAATCCCCAGGTTGTATAAACTGTATAAATCCCCAGGTGGTATAAACTGTATAAATCTCCAGGTTGTATAAACTGTATAAATCCCCAGGTTGTATAAACTGTATAAATCCCCAGGTTGTATAAACTGTATAAATCCCCAGGTTGTATTAACTGTATAAATCCCCAGGTTGTATAAACTGTATAAATCCCCAGGTAGTATAAACTGTATAAATCCCCAGGTAGTATAAACTGTATAAATCCCCAGGTTATATAAACTGTATAAATCCCCAGGTTGTATTAACTGTATAAATCCCCAGGTTATATAAACTGTATAAATCCCCAGGTTGTATTAACTGTATAAATCCCCAGGTTGTATAAATCCTATCAGGTTATATAAACTGTATAAATCCCCAGGTTATATAAACTGTATAAATCCCCAGGTTGTATAAACTGTATAAATCCCCAGGTTGTATTAACTGTATAAATCCTATCAGGTTGTATAAACTGTATAAATCCCCAGGTTGTATGAACTGTATAAATCCCCAGGTTGTATAAACTGTATAAATCCCCAGGTTGTATAAACTGTATAAATCCCCAGGTTGTATTAACTGTATAAATCCTATCAGGTTGTATAAACTGAATAAATCCCCAGGTTGTATAAACTGTATAAATCCCCAGGTTGTATAAACTGTATAAATCCCCAGGTTGTATAAACTGTATAAATCCCCAGGTTGTTTAAACTGTATAAATCCCCAGGTTGTATAAACTGTATAAATCCCCAGGTTGTATTAACTGTATAAATCCTATCAGGTTGTATAAACTGAATAAATCCCCAGGTTGTATAAACTGTATAAATCCCCAGGTGGTATAAACTGTATAAATCCCCAGGTTGTATAAACTGTATAAATCCCCAGGTTGTATAAACTGTATAAATCCCCAGGTGGTATAAACTGTATAAATCTCCAGGTTGTATAAACTGTATAAATCCCCAGGTTGTATAAACTGTATAAATCCCCAGGTTGTATAAACTGTATAAATCCCCAGGTTGTATTAACTGTATAAATCCCCAGGTTGTATAAACTGTATAAATCCCCAGGTTGTATTAACTGTATAAATCCTATCAGGTTGTATAAACTGAATAAATCACCAGGTTGTATAAACTGTATAAATCCCCAGGTGGTATAAACTGTATAAATCCCCAGGTTGTTTAAACTGTATAAATCCCCAGGTTGTTTAAACTGTATAAATCCCCAGGTTGTATAAACTGTATAAATCCCCAGGTGGTATAAACTGTATAAATCCCCAGGTTGTATAAACTGTATAAATCCCCAGGTGGTATAAACTGTATAAATCCCCAGGTTGTTTAAACTGTATAAAGCCCCAGGTTTTCTAACCTGTATAAATCCTATCAGGTTGTATAAACTGTATACATCCCCAGGTTGTTTAAACTGTATAAATCCCCAGGTTGTTTAAACTGTATAAATCCCCAGGTTTTGTAAACTATATAAATCCCCAGGTTGTATAAACGGTATAAATCCCCAGGTTGTATAAACTGTTTACATCCCCAGGTTGTATAAACTGTATAAATCCCCAGGTGGTATAAATCCCCAGGTGGTATTAACTGTATAAATCCCCAGGTTATATAAACTGTATAAATCCCCAGGTTGTATAAACTGTATAAATCCCCAGGTTATATAAACTGTATAAATCCCCAGGTTGTATTAACTGTATAAATCCCCAGGTTGTATAAATCCTATCAGGTTATATAAACTGTATAAATCCCCAGGTTATATAAACTGTATAAATCCCCAGGTTGTATAAACTGTATAAATCCCCAGGTTATATAAATCCTATCAGGTTATATAAACTGTATAAATCCCCAGGTTATATAAACTGTATACATCCCCAGGTTGCATAAACTGTATAAATCCCCAGGTTGTATAAACTGTATAAATCCCCAGGTTGTATAAACTGTATAAATCCCCAGGTTATATAAATCATATCAGGTTATATAAACTGTATAAATCCCCAGGTTGTATAAACTGTATAAATCCCCAGGTTGGATAAACTGTATAAATCCCCAGGTTGTATAAATCCTATCAGGTTGTATAAACTGTATAAATCCCCAGGTTGTATTAACTGTATAAATCCTATCAGGTTGTATAAACTGTATAAATCCCCAGGTTGTATGAACTGTATAAATCCCCAGGTTGTATAAACTGTATAAATCCCCAGGTTGTATAAACTGTATAAATCCCCAGGTTGTATTAACTGTATAAATCCTATCAGGTTGTATAAACTGAATAAATCCCCAGGTTGTATAAACTGTATAAATCCCCAGGTTGTATAAACTGTATAAATCCCCAGGTTGTATAAACTGTATAAATCCCCAGGTTGTTTAAACTGTATAAATCCCCAGGTTGTATAAACTGTATAAATCCCCAGGTTGTATTAACTGTATAAATCCTATCAGGTTGTATAAACTGAATAAATCCCCAGGTTGTATAAACTGTATAAATCCCCAGGTGGTATAAACTGTATAAATCCCCAGGTTGTATAAACTGTATAAATCCCCAGGTTGTATAAACTGTATAAATCCCCAGGTGGTATAAAGTGTATAAATCTCCAGGTTGTATAAACTGTATAAATCCCCAGGTTGTATAAACTGTATAAATCCCCAGGTTGTATAAACTGTATAAATCCCCAGGTTGTATTAACTGTATAAATCCCCAGGTTGTATAAACTGTATAAATCCCCAGGTTGTATTAACTGTATAAATCCTATCAGGTTGTATAAACTGAATAAATCACCAGGTTGTATAAACTGTATAAATCCCCAGGTTGTATAAACTGTATAAATCCCCAGGTTGTTTAAACTGTATAAATCCCCAGGTTGTATAAACTGTATAAATCCCCAGGTGGTATAAACTGTATAAATCCCCAGGTTGTATAAACTGTATAAATCCCCAGGTGGTATAAACTGTATAAATCCCCAGGTTGTTTAAACTGTATAAATCCCCAGGTTGTTTAAACTGTATAAATCCCCAGGTTGTATAAACTGTATAAATCCCCAGGTGGTATAAACTGTATAAATCCCCAGGTTGTATAAACTGTATAAATCCCCAGGTGGTATAAACTGTATAAATCCCCAGGTTGTTTAAACTGTATAAAGCCCCAGGTTTTCTAACCTGTATAAATCCTATCAGGTTGTATAAACTGTATACATCCCCAGGTTGTTTAAACTGTATAAATCCCCAGGTTGTTTAAACTGTATAAATCCCCAGGTTTTGTAAACTATATAAATCCCCAGGTTGTATAAACGGTATAAATCCCCAGGTTGTATAAACTGTTTACATCCCCAGGTTGTATAAACTGTATAAATCCCCAGGTGGTATAAATCCCCAGGTGGTATTAACTGTATAAATCCCCAGGTTATATAAACTGTATAAATCCCCAGGTTGTATAAACTGTATAAATCCCCAGGTTATATAAACTGTATAAATCCCCAGGTTATATAAACTGTATAAATCCCCAGGTTGTATAAATCCCCAGGTGGTATAAACTGTATAAATCCCCAGGTTGTATAAACTGTATAAATCCCCAGGTTATATAAACTGTATAAATCCCCAGGTTATATAAACTGTATAAATCCCCAGGTTATATAAACTGTATAAATCCCCAGGTTGTATGAATCCCCAGGTTGTATAAACTGTATAAATCCCCAGGTGGTATAAACTGTATAAATCCCCAGGTTGTATAAACTGCATAAATCCCCAGGTTGTATTAACTGTATAAATCCCGAGGTTGTATAAACTGTATAAATCCCCAGGTTGTATAAACTGTATAAATCCCCAGGTTGTTTACACTGTATAAATCCCCAGGTTGTATAAACTGTATAAATCCCCAGGTTGTATTAACTGTATAAATCCTATCTGGTTGTATAAACTGAATAAATCCCCAGGTTGTATAAACTGTATAAATCCCCAGGTGGTATAAACTGTATAAATCCCCAGGTTGTATAAACTGTATAAATCCCCAGGTTGTATAAACTGTATAAATCCCCAGGTGGTATAAACTGTATAAATCTCCAGGTTGTATAAACTGTATAAATCCCTAGGTTGTATTAACTGTATAAATCCCCAGGTTGTATAAACTGTATAAATCCCCAGGTTGTATTAACTGTATAAATCCTATCAGGTTGTATAAACTGAATAAATCACCAGGTTGTATAAACTGTATAAATCCCCAGGTTGTATAAACTGTATAAATCCCCAGGTTGTTTAAACTGTATAAATCCCCAGGTTGTATAAACTGTATAAATCCCCAGGTGGTATAAACTGTATAAATCCCCAGGTTGTATAAACTGTATAAATCCCCAGGTGGTATAAACTGTATAAATCCCCAGGTTGTTTAAACTGTATAAATCCCCAGGTTGTTTAAACTGTATAAATCCCCAGGTTGTATAAACTGTATAAATCCCCAGGTTGTTTAAACTGTATAAATCCCCAGGTTTTCTAAACTATATAAATCCCCAGGTTGTATAAACGGTATAAATCCCCAGGTTGTATAAACTGTTTACATCCCCAGGTTGTATAAACTGTATAAATCCCCAGGTGGTATAAATCCCCAGGTGGTATTAACTGTATAAATCCCCAGGTTATATAAACTGTATAAATCCCCAGGTTGTATAAACTGTATAAATCCCCAGGTTATATAAACTGTATAAATCCCCAGGTTATATAAACTGTATAAATCCCCAGGTTGTATAAATCCCCAGGTGGTATAAACTGTATAAATCCCCAGGTTGTATAAACTGTATAAATCCCCAGGTTATATAAACTGTATAAATCCCCAGGTTATATAAACTGTATAAATCCCCAGGTTGTATGAATCCCCAGGTTGTATAAACTGTATAAATCCCCAGGTGGTATAAACTGTATAAATCCCCAGGTTGTATAAACTGCATAAATCCCCAGGTTGTATTAACTGTATAAATCCCGAGGTTGTATAAACTGTATAAATCCCCAGGTTGTATAAACTGTATAAATCCCCAGGTTGTATAAACTGTATAAATCCCCAGGTGGTATTAACTGTATAAATCCCCAGGTTGTATAAACTGTATAAATCCCCAGGTTGTATAAACTGTATAAATCCCCAGGTTGTATAAACTGTATAAATCCCCAGGTTGTATAAACTGTATAAATCCCCAGGTTGTATAAACTGTATAAATCCCCAGGTTGTATAAACTGTATAAATCCCCAGGTTGTATAAACTGTATAAATCCCCAGGTTGTATAAACGGTATAAATCCCCAGGTTATATAAACTGTATAAATCCCAAGGTTGTATGAATCCCCAGGTTGTATAAACTGTATAAATCCCCAGGTGGTATAAACTGTATAAATCCCCAGGTTGTATAAACTGTATAAATCCCCAGGTTGTATTAACTGTATAAATCCCGAGGTTGTATAAACTGTATAAATCCCCAGGTTGTATAAACTGTATAAATCCCCAGGTTGTATAAACTGTATAAATCCCCAGGTGGTATTAACTGTATAAATCCCCAGGTTGTATAAACTGTATAAATCCCCAGGTTGTATAAACTGTATAAATCCCCAGGTTGTATAAACTGTATAAATCCCCAGGTTGTATAAACTGTATAAATCCCCAGGTTGTATTAACTGTATAAATCCTATCAGGTTGTATAAACTGAATAAATCCCCAGGTTGTATAAACTGTATAAATCCCCAGGTTGTATAAACTGTATAAATCCCCAGGTTGTATTAACTGTATAAATCCTATCAGGTTGTATAAACTGAATAAATCCCCAGGTTGTATAAACTGTATAAATCCCCAGGTTGTATAAACTGTATAAATCCCCAGGTTGTATAAACTGTATAAATCCCCAGGTTGTTTAAACTGTATAAATCCCCAGGTTGTATAAACTGTATAAATCCCCAGGTTGTATTAACTGTATAAATCCTATCAGGTTGTATAAACTGAATAAATCCCCAGGTTGTATAAACTGTATAAATCCCCAGGTGGTATAAACTGTATAAATCCCCAGGTTGTATAAACTGTATAAATCCCCAGGTTGTATAAACTGTATAAATCCCCAGGTGGTATAAACTGTATAAATCTCCAGGTTGTATAAACTGTATAAATCCCCAGTTTGTATAAACTGTATAAATCCCCAGGTTGTATAAACTGTATAAATCCCCAGGTTGTATTAACTGTATAAATCCCCAGGTTGTATAAACTGTATAAATCCCCAGGTAGTATAAACTGTATAAATCCCCAGGTAGTATAAACTGTATAAATCCCCAGGTTATATAAACTGTATAAATCCCCAGGTTGTATTAACTGTATAAATCCCCAGGTTATATAAACTGTATAAATCCCCAGGTTGTATTAACTGTATAAATCCCCAGGTTGTATAAATCCTATCAGGTTATATAAACTGTATAAATCCCCAGGTTATATAAACTGTATAAATCCCCAGGTTGTATAAACTGTATAAATCCCCAGGTTATATAAATCCTATCAGGTTATATAAACTGTATAAATCCCCAGGTTATATAAACTGTATACATCCCCAGGTTGCATAAACTGTATAAATCCCCAGGTTGTATAAACTGTATAAATCCCCAGGTTGTATAAACTGTATAAATCCCCAGGTTATATAAATCATATCAGGTTATATAAACTGTATAAATCCCCAGGTTGTATAAACTGTATAAATCCCCAGGTTGGATAAACTGTATAAATCCCCAGGTTGTATAAATCCTATCAGGTTGTATAAACTGTATAAATCCCCAGGTTGTATTAACTGTATAAATCCTATCAGGTTGTATAAACTGTATAAATCCCCAGGTTGTATGAACTGTATAAATCCCCAGGTTGTATAAACTGTATAAATCCCCAGGTTGTATAAACTGTATAAATCCCCAGGTTGTATTAACTGTATAAATCCTATCAGGTTGTATAAACTGAATAAATCCCCAGGTTGTATAAACTGTATAAATCCCCAGGTTGTATAAACTGTATAAATCCCCAGGTTGTATAAACTGTATAAATCCCCAGGTTGTTTAAACTGTATAAATCCCCAGGTTGTATAAACTGTATAAATCCCCAGGTTGTATTAACTGTATAAATCCTATCAGGTTGTATAAACTGAATAAATCCCCAGGTTGTATAAACTGTATAAATCCCCAGGTGGTATAAACTGTATAAATCCCCAGGTTGTATAAACTGTATAAATCCCCAGGTTGTATAAACTGTATAAATCCCCAGGTGGTATAAACTGTATAAATCTCCAGGTTGTATAAACTGTATAAATCCCCAGGTTGTATAAACTGTATAAATCCCCAGGTTGTATAAACTGTATAAATCCCCAGGTTGTATTAACTGTATAAATCCCCAGGTTGTATAAACTGTATAAATCCCCAGGTTGTATTAACTGTATAAATCCTATCAGGTTGTATAAACTGAATAAATCACCAGGTTGTATAAACTGTATAAATCCCCAGGTTGTATAAACTGTATAAATCCCCAGGTTGTTTAAACTGTATAAATCCCCAGGTTGTATAAACTGTATAAATCCCCAGGTGGTATAAACTGTATAAATCCCCAGGTTGTATAAACTGTATAAATCCCCAGGTGGTATAAACTGTATAAATCCCCAGGTTGTTTAAACTGTATAAATCCCCAGGTTGTTTAAACTGTATAAATCCCCAGGTTGTATAAACTGTATAAATCCCCAGGTGGTATAAACTGTATAAATCCCCAGGTTGTATAAACTGTATAAATCCCCAGGTGGTATAAACTGTATAAATCCCCAGGTTGTTTAAACTGTATAAAGCCCCAGGTTTTCTAACCTGTATAAATCCTATCAGGTTGTATAAACTGTATACATCCCCAGGTTGTTTAAACTGTATAAATCCCCAGGTTGTTTAAACTGTATAAATCCCCAGGTTTTGTAAACTATATAAATCCCCAGGTTGTATAAACGGTATAAATCCCCAGGTTGTATAAACTGTTTACATCCCCAGGTTGTATAAACTGTATAAATCCCCAGGTGGTATAAATCCCCAGGTGGTATTAACTGTATAAATCCCCAGGTTATATAAACTGTATAAATCCCCAGGTTGTATAAACTGTATAAATCCCCAGGTTATATAAACTGTATAAATCCCCAGGTTGTATTAACTGTATAAATCCCCAGGTTGTATAAATCCTATCAGGTTATATAAACTGTATAAATCCCCAGGTTATATAAACTGTATAAATCCCCAGGTTGTATAAACTGTATAAATCCCCAGGTTATATAAATCCTATCAGGTTATATAAACTGTATAAATCCCCAGGTTATATAAACTGTATACATCCCCAGGTTGCATAAACTGTATAAATCCCCAGGTTGTATAAACTGTATAAATCCCCAGGTTGTATAAACTGTATAAATCCCCAGGTTATATAAATCATATCAGGTTATATAAACTGTATGAATCCCCAGGTTGTATAAACTGTATAAATCCCCAGGTTGGATAAACTGTATAAATCCCCAGGTTGTATAAATCCTATCAGGTTGTATAAACTGTATAAATCCCCAGGTTGTATTAACTGTATAAATCCTATCAGGTTGTATAAACTGTATAAATCCCCAGGTTGTATGAACTGTATAAATCCCCAGGTTGTATAAACTGTATAAATCCCCAGGTTGTATAAACTGTATAAATCCCCAGGTTGTATTAACTGTATAAATCCTATCAGGTTGTATAAACTGAATAAATCCCCAGGTTGTATAAACTGTATAAATCCCCAGGTTGTATAAACTGTATAAATCCCCAGGTTGTATAAACTGTATAAATCCCCAGGTTGTTTAAACTGTATAAATCCCCAGGTTGTATAAACTGTATAAATCCCCAGGTTGTATTAACTGTATAAATCCTATCAGGTTGTATAAACTGAATAAATCCCCAGGTTGTATAAACTGTATAAATCCCCAGGTGGTATAAACTGTATAAATCCCCAGGTTGTATAAACTGTATAAATCCCCAGGTTGTATAAACTGTATAAATCCCCAGGTGGTATAAACTGTATAAATCTCCAGGTTGTATGAACTGTATAAATCCCCAGGTTGTATAAACTGTATAAATCCCCAGGTTGTATAAACTGTATAAATCCCCAGGTTGTATTAACTGTATAAATCCCCAGGTTGTATAAACTGTATAAATCCCCAGGTTGTATTAACTGTATAAATCCTATCAGGTTGTATAAACTGAATAAATCACCAGGTTGTATAAACTGTATAAATCCCCAGGTTGTATAAACTGTATAAATCCCCAGGTTGTTTAAACTGTATAAATCCCCAGGTTGTATAAACTGTATAAATCCCCAGGTGGTATAAACTGTATAAATCCCCAGGTTGTATAAACTGTATAAATCCCCAGGTGGTATAAACTGTATAAATCCTATCTGGTTGTATAAACTGAATAAATCCCCAGGTTGTATAAACTGTATAAATCCCCAGGTGGTATAAACTGTATAAATCCCCAGGTTGTATAAACTGTATAAATCCCCAGGTTGTATAAACTGTATAAATCCCCAGGTGGTATAAACTGTATAAATCTCCAGGTTGTATAAACTGTATAAATCCCTAGGTTGTATTAACTGTATAAATCCCCAGGTTGTATAAACTGTATAAATCCCCAGGTTGTATTAACTGTATAAATCCTATCAGGTTGTATAAACTGAATAAATCACCAGGTTGTATAAACTGTATAAATCCCCAGGTTGTATAAACTGTATAAATCCCCAGGTTGTTTAAACTGTATAAATCCCCAGGTTGTATAAACTGTATAAATCCCCAGGTGGTATAAACTGTATAAATCCCCAGGTTGTATAAACTGTATAAATCCCCAGGTGGTATAAACTGTATAAATCCCCAGGTTGTTTAAACTGTATAAATCCCCAGGTTGTTTAAACTGTATAAATCCCCAGGTTGTATAAACTGTATAAATCCCCAGGTTGTTTAAACTGTATAAATCCCCAGGTTTTCTAAACTATATAAATCCCCAGGTTGTATAAACGGTATAAATCCCCAGGTTGTATAAACTGTTTACATCCCCAGGTTGTATAAACTGTATAAATCCCCAGGTGGTATAAATCCCCAGGTGGTATTAACTGTATAAATCCCCAGGTTATATAAACTGTATAAATCCCCAGGTTGTATAAACTGTATAAATCCCCAGGTTATATAAACTGTATAAATCCCCAGGTTATATAAACTGTATAAATCCCCAGGTTGTATAAATCCCCAGGTGGTATAAACTGTATAAATCCCCAGGTTGTATAAACTGTATAAATCCCCAGGTTATATAAACTGTATGAATCCCCAGGTTATATAAACTGTATAAATCCCCAGGTTGTATGAATCCCCAGGTTGTATAGACTGTATAAATCCCCAGGTGGTATAAACTGTATAAATCCCCAGGTTGTATAAACTGCATAAATCCCCAGGTTGTATTAACTGTATAAATCCCGAGGTTGTATAAACTGTATAAATCCCCAGGTTGTATAAACTGTATAAATCCCCAGGTTGTATAAACTGTATAAATCCCCAGGTGGTATTAACTGTATAAATCCCCAGGTTGTATAAACTGTATAAATCCCCAGGTTGTATAAACTGTATAAATCCCCAGGTTGTATAAACTGTATAAATCCCCAGGTTGTATAAACTGTATAAATCCCCAGGTTGTATAAACTGTATAAATCCCCAGGTTGTATAAACTGTATAAATCCCCAGGTTGTATAAACTGTATAAATCCCCAGGTTGTATAAACGGTATAAATCCCCAGGTTATATAAACTGTATAAATCCCCAGGTTGTATGAATCCCCAGGTTGTATAAACTGTATAAATCCCCAGGTGGTATAAACTGTATAAATCCCCAGGTTGTATAAACTGTATAAATCCCCAGGTTGTATTAACTGTATAAATCCCGAGGTTGTATAAACTGTATAAATCCCCAGGTTGTATAAACTGTATAAATCCCCAGGTTGTATAAACTGTATAAATCCCCAGGTGGTATTAACTGTATAAATCCCCAGGTTGTATAAACTGTATAAATCCCCAGGTTGTATAAACTGTATAAATCCCCAGGTTGTATAAACTGTATAAATCCCCAGGTTGTATAAACTGTATAAATCCCCAGGTTGTATTAACTGTATAAATCCCCAGGTTCTATTAACTGTATAAATCCCCAGGTTGTATAAACTGTATAAATCCCCAGGTTGTATAAACTGTATAAATCTACGTCAACTATAATGAGGGATGGAGAGAGGCAGAGAGAGACTAACAGAGAAGCCAGTCTCCAGGTCTTTCCTCTCTCCATGTTAACAGAGAAGCCAGTCTCCAGGTCTTTCCTCTCTCCATGTTAACAGAGAAGCCAGTCTCCAGGTCTTTACTCTCTCCATGTTAACAGAGAAGCCAGTCTCCAGGTCTTTACTCTCTCCATGTTAACAGAGAAGCTAGTCTCCAGGTCTTTCCTCTCTCCATGTTAACAGAGAAGCCAGTCTCCAGGTCTTTCCTCTCTCCATGTTAACAGAGAAGCCAGTCTCCAGGTCTTTCCTCTCTCACCTCTCCATGTTAACAGAGAAGCCAGTCTCCAGGTCTTTCCTCTCCCACCTCTCCATGTTAACAGAGAAGCCAGTCTCCAGGTCTTTCCTCTCTCCATGTTAACAGAGAAGCCAGTCTCCAGGTCTTTACTCTCTCCATGTTAACAGAGAAGCCAGTCTCCAGGTCTTTCCTCTCTCCATGTTAACAGAGAAGCCAGTCTCCAGGTCTTTACTCTCTCCATGTTAACAGAGAAGCCAGTCTCCAGGTCTTTACTCTCTCCATGTTAACAGAGAAGCCAGTCTCCAGGTATTTCCTCTCTCACCTCTCCATGTTAACAGAGAAGCCAGTCTCCAGGTCTTTCCTCTCTCACCTCTCCATGTTAACAGAGAAGCCAGTCTCCAGGTCTTTCCTCTCTCACCTCTCCATGTTAACAGAGAAGCCAGTCTCCAGGTCTTTACTCTCTCACCTCTCCATGTTAACAGAGAAGCCAGTCTCCAGGTCTTTCCTCTCTCACCTCTCCATGTTAACAGAGAAGCCAGTCTCCAGGTCTTTCCTCTCTCCATGTTAACAGAGAAGCCAGTCTCCAGGTCTTTCCTCTCTCCATGTTAACAGAGAAGCCAGTCTCCAGGTCTTTCCTCTCTCCATGTTAACAGAGAAGCCAGTCTCCAGGTCTTTACTCTCTCCATGTTAACAGAGAAGCCAGTCTCCAGGTCTTTACTCTCTCCATGTTAACAGAGAAGCCAGTCTCCAGGTCTTTACTCTCTCACCTCTCCATGTTAACAGAGAAGCCAGTCTCCAGGTCTTTACTCTCTCCATGTTAACAGAGAAGCCAGTCTCCAGGTCTTTCCTCTCTCCATGTTAACAGAGAAGCCAGTCTCCAGGTCTTTCCTCTCTCACCTCTCCATGTTAACAGAGAAGCCAGTCTCCAGGTCTTTCCTCTCTCACCTCTCCATGTTAACAGAGAAGCCAGTCTCCAGGTCTTTCCTCTCTCTGTTATAAAACTGAACTGATCATTATTCATCAGGGGTCTCCACTTCATTCTGTCACTGAGCAGAGGGCTGACACACACACACACACACACACACACACACACACACACACACACACACACACACACACACACACACACACACACACACACACACACACATTTTGGCTCGGTTCTCAGTCAGTCAGAGAGTCCAGTGTTTAGCGAGAATGGAGAATGAATGACACACAAAAGCAGAAAGACATTCATGAATGAATCTGGCTTGAACACCTGCGTCCTCTATCTGTATAACACGAGGACGTAACCTGGGTGTCGTTATAACACGAGGACATAGCCTGGGTGTCGCTATAACACGAGGACATAGCCTGGGTGTCGTTATAACACGAGGACATAGCCTGGGTGTCGTTATAACACGAGGTCATAGCCTGGGTGTCGTTATAAAACGAGGACATAGCCTGGGTGACAAGCGGAATACTGAGGGACCTGTTTTCAGGACACAGATTAAACCTACTTCAATATACATCCTCCATTGAAAATGCTTCTTAGTCCAAAATGATGCGAAAATCCCCCCCCCCCCCCCCCCCTGAACACTGTAGGACAGGCTGACTGTACAGGACTGAACACTGTAGGACAGGCTGACTGTAGAGGACTGAACACTGTAGGACAGGCTGACTGAACACTGTAGGACAGGCTGACTGTACAGGACTGAACACTGTAGGACAGGCTGACTGTAGAGGACTGAACACTGTAGGACAGGCTGACTGTAAAGGACTGAACACTGTAGGACAGGCTGACTGTAGAGGACTGAACACTGTAGGACAGGCTGACTGTAGAGGACTGAACACTGTAGGACAGGCTGACTGTACAGGACTGAACACTGTAGGACAGGCTGACTGTAGAGGACTGAACACTGTAGGACAGGCTGTCTGTAGAGGACTGAACACTGTAGGACAGGCTGACTGTAAAGGACTGAACACTGTAGGACAGGCTGACTGTACAGGACTGGACACTGTAGGACAGGCTGACTGTACAGGACTGGACACTGTAGGACAGGCTGACTGTATAGGACTGAACACTGTAGGACAGGCTGACTGTAAAGGACAGGCTGACTGTATAGGACTGAACACTGTAGGACAGGCTGACTGAACACTGTAGGACATGCTGTCTGTAGAGGACTGAACACTGTAGGACAGGCTGACTGTAGAGGACTGAACACTGTAGGACAGGCTGACTGTACAGGACTGGACACTGTAGGACAGGCTGACTGTATAGGACTGAACACTGTAGGACAGGCTGACTGTAAAGGACAGGCTGACTGTATAGGACTGAACACTGTAGGACAGGCTGACTGTAGAGGACTGAACACTGTAGGACAGGCTGACTGTACAGGACTGAACACTGTAGGACAGGCTGACTGTATAGGACTGAACACTGTAGGACAGGCTGACTGTATAGGACTGAACACTGTGGACTTCAGCACCAGAGACTGTCTGTCCTGTGGACTTCAGCACCAGAGACTGTCTGTCCTGTGGACTTCAGCACCAGAGACTGTCTGTCCTGTGGACTTCAGCACTAGAGACTGTCTGTCCTGTGGACTTCAGCACCAGAGACTGTCTGTCCTGTGGACTTCAGCACCAGAGACTGTCTGTCCTGTGGACTTCAGCACCAGAGACTGTCTGTCCTGTGGACTTCAGCACCAGAGACGGTCTGTCCTGTGGACTTCAGCACCAGAGACGGTCTGTCCTGTGGACTTCAGCACCAGAGACTGTCTGTCCTGTGGACTTCAGCACCAGAGACTGTCTGTCCTGTGGACTTCAGCACCAGAGACTGTCTGTCCTGTGGACTTCAGCACCAGAGACGGTCTGTCCTGTGGACTTCAGCACCAGAGACGGTGTGTCCTGTGGACTTCAGCACCAGAGACTGTCTGTCCTGTGGACTTCAGCACCAGAGACGGTGTGTCCTGTGGACTTCAGCACCAGAGACGGTGTGTCCTGTGGACTTCAGCACCAGAGACTGTCTGTCCTGTGGACTTCAGCACCAGAGACTGTCTGTCCTGTGGACTTCAGCACCAGAGACTGTCTGTCCTGTGGACTTCAGCACCAGAGACTGTCTGTCCTGTGGACTTCAGCACCAGAGACTGTCTGTCCTGTGGACTTCAGCACCAGAGACTGTCTGTCCTGTGGACTTCAGCACCAGAGACTGTCTGTCCTGTGGACTTCAGCACCAGAGACTGTCTGTCCTGTGGACTTCAGCACCAGAGACTGTCTGTCCTGTGGACTTCAGCACCAGAGACTGTCTGTCCTGTGGACTTCAGCACCAGAGACTGTCTGTCCTGTGGACTTCAGTACCAGAGACTGTCTGTCCTGTGGACTTCAGCACCAGAGACGGTCTGTCCTGTGGACTTCAGCACCAGAGACGGTCTGTCCTGTGGACTTCAGCACCAGAGACTGTCTGTCCTGTGGACTTCAGCACCAGAGACTGTCTGTCCTGTGGACTTCAGCACCAGAGAGTGTATACTAGTCAAACAACATGACGTAACAGGAACTACAGTAGAGGAATCTTGTATCTGGCCTCTCAGAAATAGGTTAACTAGCTCAGGCTTTTCATACACCCTGCACTCTCCCTCTGTCCTGTTCTGCCTCGGTAGATCTGAATACACGTCGGGTGTATAGATGTTGCAGTACCTCCACAGGGGCCGTGCCAAAGATGATGTCATGGAACTATATTCAACTGTCACTTTTAGCGTTAGCGCTGTGCAGCCTAAAGGTCAGAGGTTAAATGATCATAACAATCAGGTAGTCAGTCAGTGTAATTCTGAGGGGGGGGGAACCATGTATACTGCTCTGTATCAGATAATTCTACAGGAGAATATCAGGCCAGCTGTCTTTGAGCTGAAGACGAAGCACAGCTGGTTTACACAGCAAGACAATGATCCAAAACACAATCAAGTCGACTGCTGTAACTCAGACTGGGCTTGTGCAAGAGTTGGAATGCAAAATGATGCAAATGAGGCCACACACACACACACCACAAACACACACACACACACACACACACACACACGGATGTTTCTGGGTTGAGGCTTGTCCTTCAAAACACACCCGTGGTGATGAGAAAAGCTGCTGTTAAAAGGTTAGTTCTCTCCAACTAGCTAAACGCCACGCCACAGGACCACACCACTCCACCCGAATCCCCTGTGTCGGTGATTAACACAACAACCACCTGTTAAGCACTTTGTGATAACTCCGGATGTAAGAAAAGGGCTTTATCAAATTAAATGTGATGGATTGGACCACAACAACAACCTGTAACTATAGGAACGGTCCTGGGGGAGACCACTGTAACTATAGGAACGGTCCTGGGAGAGGTCACTGTAACTATAGGAACGGTCCTGGGAGAGGTCACTGTAACTATAGGAACGGTCCTGGGAGAGGTCACTGTAACTATAGGAACGGTCCTGGGAGAGACCACTGTAACTATAGGAACGGTCCTGGGAAAGACCACTGTAACTATAGGAACGGTCCGGGGAGAGACCACTGTAACTATAGGAACGGTCCTGGGAGAGACCACTGTAACTATAGAAACGGTCCTGGGGGAGACCACTGTAACTATAGGAACGGTCCTGGGAGAGACCACTGCAACTATAGGAACGGTCCTGGGAGAGACCACTGTAACTATAGGAACGGTCCTGGGAGAGACCACTGTAACTATAGGAACGGTCCTGGGAGAGGTCACTGTAACTATAGGAACGGTCGTGGGAGAGATCACTGTAACTATAGGAACGGTCCTGGGAGAGGTCACTGTAACTATAGGAACGGTCCTGGGGGAGACCACTGTAACTATAGGAACGGTCCTGGGAGAGACCACTGTAACTATAGGAACGGTCCTGGGAGAGACCACTGTAACTATAGGAACGGTCCTGGGAGAGGTCACTGTAACTATAGGAACAGTCCTGGGAGAGGTCACTGTAACTATAGGAACGGTCCTGGGAGAGGTCACTGTAACTATAGGAACGGTCCTGGGAGAGGTCACTGTAACTATAGGAACGGTCCTGGGAGAGGTCACTGTAACTATAGGAACGGTCCTGGGAGAGGTCACTGTAACTATAGGAACGGTCCTGGGAGAGACCACTGTAACTATAGGAACGGTCCTGGGAGAGGTCACTGTAACTATAGGAACGGTCCTGGGAGAGACCACTGTAACTATAGGAACGGTCCTGGGAGAGGTCACTGTAACTATAGGAACGGTCCTGGGAGAGGTCACTGTAACTATAGGAACGGTCCTGGGAGAGGTCACTGTAACTATAGGAACGGTCCTGGGAGAGGTCACTGTAACTATAGGAACGGTCCTGGGAGAGGTCACTGTAACTATAGGAACGGTCCTGGGAAAGACCACTGTAACTATAGGAACGGTCCGGGGAGAGACCACTGTAACTATAGGAACGGTCCTGGGAAAGACCACTGTAACTATAGGAACGGTCCGGGGAGAGACCACTGTAACTATATTAACGGTCCTGGGAGAGACCACTGTAACTATAGAAACGGTCCTGGGGGAGACCACTGTAACTATAGGAACGGTCCTGGGAGAGACCACTGCAACTATAGGAACGGTCCTGGGAGAGACCACTGTAACTATAGGAACGGTCCTGGGAGAGACCACTGTAACTATAGGAACGGTCCTGGGAGAGGTCACTGTAACTATAGGAACGGTCCTGGGGGAGGTCACTGTAACTATAGGAACGGTCCTGGGAGAGACCACTGTAACTATAGGAACGGTCCTGGGAGAGGTCACTGTAACTATAGGAACGGTCCTGGGGGAGACCACTGTAACTATAGGAACGGTCCTGGGAGAGACCACTGTAACTATAGGAACGGTCCTGGGAGAGGTCACTGTAACTATAGGAACAGTCCTGGGAGAGGTCACTGTAACTATAGGAACGGTCCTGGGAGAGACCACTGTAACTATAGGAACGGTCCTGGGAGAGACCACTGTAACTATAGGAACGGTCCTGGGAGAGGTCACTGTAACTATAGGAACAGTCCTGGGAGAGGTCACTGTAACTATAGGAACGGTCCTGGGAGAGGTCACTGTAACTATAGGAACGGTCCTGGGAGAGGTCACTGTAACTATAGGAACGGTCCTGGGAGAGGTCACTGTAACTATAGGAACGGTCCTGGGAGAGGTCACTGTAACTATAGGAACGGTCCTGGGAGAGACCACTGTAACTATAGGAACGGTCCTGGGAGAGTTCACTGACACAGTAAGTCTAGTGTTGTGTAATCACTGCTACAGTGGGGTGGGGGTTATTATTATGGAACACTGCAGATAGAAATACTGAACAGAGAGGTTTGACAACACACAGAGAGAGAGAGTAAGATATTTCATTGAAACTGAAGCCTGTTTACGGTATACCTCCCTTCCCCATAAAGACAGAGCTCTCAGAGTGGTGTCTACGGTGTTGTGATCATTGTCCCCCCCCCCCCCCCCATAAAGACAGAGCTCTCAGAGTGGTGTCTACGGTGTTGTGATCATTGTCCCCCCCCCCCTCCCATAAAGACAAAGCTCTCAGAGTGGTGTCTACGGTGTTGTGATCATTGTCCCCCCCCCCCTCCCATAAAGACAAAGCTCTCAGAGTGGTGTCTACGGTGTTGTGATCATTGTCCCCCCCCCCATAAAGACAGAGCTCTCAGAGTGGTGTCTCCGGTGTTGTGATCATTGTCCCCCCCCCCATAAAGACAGAGCTCTCAGAGTGTGGTGTCTACAGTGTTGTGATCATTGTCCCCCCCTCCCCCATAAAGACAGAGCTCTCAGAGTGGTGTCTACGGTGTTGTGATCATTGCCCCCCCCCCCCCCCCCCATAAAGACAGAGCTCTCAGAGTGGTGTCTTCGGTGTTGTGATCATTGTCCCCCCCCCCCCCCCCCCCATAAAGACAGAGCTCTCAGAGTGGTGTCTACGGTGTTGTGATCATTGTCCCCCCCCCCCATAAAGACAGAGCTCTCAGAGTGGTGTCTACGGTGTTGTGATCATTGTCCGTCCCCCCCCCCCATAAAGACAGAGCTCTCAGAGTGGTGTCTACGGTGTTGTGATCATTGTCCCCCCCCCCCCCCATAAAGACAGAGCTCTCAGAGTGGTGTCTACGGTGTTGTGATCATTGTCCCCCCCCCCCCCCCATAAAGACAGAGCTCTCAGAGTGGTGTCTCCGGTGTTGTGATCATTGTCTCCCCCCCCCCATAAAGACAGAGCTCTCAGAGTGGTGTCTACGGTGTTGTGATCATTGTCCCCCCCCCCCCCCCCATAAAGACAGAGCTCTCAGAGTGGTGTCTACGGTGTTGTGATCATTGTCCCCCCCCCCCCCCCCATAAAGACAGAGCTCTCAGAGTGGTGTCTACGGTGTTGTGATCATTGTCCCCCCCCCCCCCCATAAAGACAGAGCTCTCAGAGTGGTGTCTACGGTGCTGTGATCATTGTCCCCCCCTCCCCCATAAAGACAGAGCTCTCAGAGTGGTGTCTACGGTGTTGTGATCATTGTCCCCCCCCCCCCCCCCCCCATAAAGACAGAGCTCTCAGAGTGGTGTCTCCAGTGTTGTGATCATTGTGTAACATTGACGTTACATGACTCTCTGTTAAAAGGTGCTAGATCAACAGCACTGCAGGTTCAACTCAGTTCCTCCAGACCAACCCTGGGAAGTTCAGTCTACTCTATTCCTTCCCACACAGTCTGTCCCCATCTGTCTCTCTAAGGACTTGGAGAGCGCTGGTTCATTTGTAAGAGATATGGTGTGCATTTCCAATGGCACCCAATTCCCTATATAGTGCACTACTTTTGACCAGGGCCTATGAGGCTAAAGTAGTGCACTAAAATAGGGAATATAGGCAAGGTGCCATTTGGGAACACATACCTGCTGTCAGAAGTTGAAGTGGTTTTGTACGGAAGCCTCCACGGAGCCAGTGATCCCACAACAACATCCCCACCCACATGGTCTAGGCTGTGACCTATAGTAACCTGACAGGTTCAAAAACATCAGAGTCCCTAATGACACCTGTCTAAAGCACAACTTGTCCAATTGACATCCTTACGATGCATTGTAACCACATCATGATGCATTACACAGAGATGCCATACAAGTAGTTCTTGTTATTCATTATACGGGACTATACCTGCAAGCTCAGGACTAAGAGATAATAGGTATCTGTAAAGCCGTAAAGTAAAAGTGTTACCGTCTTTTATTATGCAAATCAATCCTAGCTGCTTTTAGAACCAGAATAAACTGCCTGCCACTGGGCGCTATCAGAAGAGCACTGCGCTGTTGCACAACAACTGTGGCCTAGTGCATCACGAACCGGTTCCGACTGGATCAGTCTGGATCCCTTCCGCAGAGAACAGGCAAGAAGAATTGAGTCTGTCTGTCTGTCTGTCTGTCTGTCTGCAGCAGACTAC
This sequence comes from Oncorhynchus mykiss, assembly GCF_057628025.1. Taxonomy (NCBI): domain Eukaryota; kingdom Metazoa; phylum Chordata; class Actinopteri; order Salmoniformes; family Salmonidae; genus Oncorhynchus; species Oncorhynchus mykiss. The sequence goes on along the minus strand of NC_143034.1, from coordinate 78,918,456 downwards.
TAAGAAGGCAGAATTAAAAAGCGACACAATGCGAAATGACCATCTAATCTCTAGGCTGCAAAGGACCGCAGCGCTACAGTGTAGTGACGTTATATAGACTAGTGGCCTATCTGGCGGCGCCGTTGACCTGTTCATTAGCTAGAATACCTACTACCTACTCTACTGTATTGTTTTGTATTGTATTGCTAACTAGAATAAAGGCGAACGCGCGCACGTCAAGACAGAAAGTGTCCAGAGTCATTGTTAACTAAGTGCAGATGTGTCTTGCAAAGACGACTGAAAAGCGTCTTTATGAGCCATATAACAGCTAGCGCGGTGGGTTCGATTTGTCACATGTCTGTGCGTCCTAGTGTGTGTATAGTTATTTGGTGGTTTGTGTGTGTGTGTGTGTGAGAGAGAGAGAGAGAGAGCGAGAGACACAGACAGATGACAGCGCATAGGGGAACTCACCGAGGCTTCACCCGGTACCGCTGGGAGCTTGGTGTCCGCTTGGGTCGTGCGGTAAGACTGGCTGGCTGAAACACTTTGTGTAAAAACGGTGGAGACGCGCACTGGAAGGATGAACAGAAAGACTGCCTTTAAATTATCAATCAGAATCTGTCCGTTTTGCTGGGAGGAGGCGGGTCCACGGGCAGGCTGACTGCGGCTCAGCCAATAGCAGAAGCCGAAGTAGTCAAAAGGAACTAATACTGGCCAATGAGCGACGTGACATCACAGTTCAGCGGAACTCCAGACGATTCATCGAAGCGAATCACGACATCTACGTTCACGAAGTATCAGTTTGACAGAACAGTGTCAATGTAGCGGACTGGCTAAACACGATCCACTCAATGATACAACTAGGAAACGTTATATTGGACTCATACACGGATTATGTCAGAGTCTCAGAGAGCATGCCGTATAACAACCTAGTTTAAATGAATGTGACCGAAATACCTTTGCTCCTAGTCAATCATTCATGACGCGTATCAACATTTTCCGAATAAGTGACTGGCTACAGTAGCCTATTGACAGCTTTTCAGATGACACCCTAGGCTTCACTCTCCCGATATCTACTGCAGCCCTCATCCCCCACACGTTCTGACAGTCACATTCTGTTAAAGGTCCCCAAAGCACACACATCCCTGGTCGCTCGTCTTTTCAGTTCACTGCAGCTAGCGACTGGAACGAGCTGCAACAAACACTCAAACTGAACAGTTTTTTTTATCTCAATCTCTTTATTCAAAGACTCAATCATGGACACTCTTACTGACAGTTGTGGCTGCTTTGTGTGATGTATTGTTGTCTCTACCTTCTTGCCCTTTGTGCTGTTGGCTGTGCACAATAATGTTTGTACCTTGTTTTGTGCTGCTACCATGTTGTTGTCTGTCATGTGTTGCTGCCATGCTATGTTGTCGTATTAGGTCTCTATGCAGTGTTGTGTTGTCTCTCTTGTCGTGATGCGTGTTTTGTGATATATTTAATTTCATTTAATTTCATTTATTTTTAATCCCAGCTCCCATCCCCTGCAGGAGGCATTTTGGTAGGCCGTCATTGTAAATAAGAATGTGTTCTTAACTGACTTGCCTTGTTAAATAAAGGTTAAATAAGTACAAATAAAATTCTGACTACATGGAACTCTATTCCACAGTACTACATAGAGTCATGACTACAAGGAACTCTATTCCACAGTACTACATAGAGTCATGACAACATGGAACTCTATTCCACAGTACTACATAGAGCCATGACTACATGGAACTCTATTCCACAGTACTACATAGAGCCATGACTACATGGAACTCTATTCCACAGTACTACATAGAGCCATGACTACATGGAACTCTATTCCACAGTACTACATAGAGCCTTGACTACATGGAACTCTATTCCACAGTACTACATAGAGCCGTGACTACATGGAACTCTATTCCACAGTACTACATAGAGCCGTGACTACATGGAACTCTATTCCACAGTACTACATAGAGCCGTGACTACATGGAACTCTATTCCACAGTACTACATAGAGCCATGACTACATGGAACTCTATTCCACAGTACTACATAGAGCCATGACTACATGGAACTCTATTCCACAGTACTACATAGAGCCATGACTACATGGAACTCTATTCCACAGTACTACATAGAGCCATGACTACATGGAACTCTATTCCACAGTAGTACATAGAGCCATGACTACATGGAACTCTATTCCACAGTACTACATAGAGTCGTGACTACATGGAACTCTATTCCACAGTACTACATAGAGCCATGACTACATGGAACTCTATTCCACAGTACTACATAGAGCCATGACTACATGGAACTCTATTCCACATCAAGTAACTGATGCAGCAGTAAAAACAGATTTAAAAAGCAGGTCAAATCAAATCAAAGTTTATTCGTCACGTGGTGTAGTAGACCTTACAGGGAAATGCTTACTTACAAAAGGCTCTAACCAAAAGGCTAGACCCCATGAAGAGTAGCTGCTGCCTTGGCAGGAACTAATGAGGATCCATAATAAACCCCAGGAAGAGTAGCTGCTGCCTTGGCAGGAACTAATGGGGATCCATAATAAACCCCAGGAAGAGTAGCTGCTGCCTTGGCAGGAACTAATGGGGATCCATAATAAACCCCAGGAAGAGTAGCTGCTGCCTTGGCAGGAACTAATGGGGATCCATAATAAACCCCAGGAAGAGTAGCTGCTGCCTTGACAGGAACTAATGAGGATCCATAATAAACCCCAGGAAGAGTAGCTGCTGCCTTGACAGGAACTAATGAGGATCCATAATAAACCCCAGGAAGAGTAGCTGCTGCCTTGGCAGGAACTAATGGGGATCCATAATAAACCCCAGGAAGAGTAGCTGCTGCCTTGACAGGAACTAATGACGATCCATAATAAACCCCAGGAAGAGTAGCTGCTGCCTTGGCAGGAACTACTGGGGATCCATAATAAACCCCAGGAAGAGTAGCTGCTGCCTTGGCAGGAACTAATGGGGATCCATAATAAACCCCAGTAAGAGTAGCTGCTGCCCTGGCAGGAACTAATGGGGATCCATAATAAACCCCAGGAGGAGTAGCTGCTGCCCTGGCAGGAACTAATGACGATCCATAATAAACCCCAGGAAGAGTAGCTGCTGCCTTGGCAGGAACTAATGGGGATCCATAATAAACCCCAGTAAGAGTAGCTGCTGCCCTGGCAGGAACTAATGGGGATCCATAATAAACCCCAGTAAGAGTAGCTGCTGCCCTGGCAGGAACTAATGGGGATCCATAATAAACCCCAGTAAGAGTAGCTGCTGCCCTGGCAGGAACTAATGGGGATCCATAATAAACCCCAGGAAGAGTAGCTGCTGCCCTGGCAGGAACTAATGGGGATCCATAATAAACCACAGGAAGAGTAGCTGCTGCCTTGGCAGGAACTAATGGGGATCCATAATAAACCCCAGGAAGAGTAGCTGCTGCCTTGGCAGGAACTAATGGGGATCCATAATAAACCCCAGGAAGAGTAGCTGCTGCCTTGGCAGGAACTAATGGGGATCCATAATAAACCCCAGGAAGAGTAGCTGCTGCCTTGACAGGAACTAATGGGGATCCATAATAAACCCCAGGAAGAGTAGCTGCTGCCTTGGCAGGAACTAATGGGGATCCATAATAAACCCCAGGAAGAGTAGCTGCTGCCTTGGCAGGAACTAATGGGGATCCATAATAAACCCCAGGAAGAGTAGCTGCTGCCTTGGCAGGAACTAATGGGGATCCATAATAAACCCCAGGAGGAGTAGCTGCTGCCCTGGCAGGAACTAATGACGATCCATAATAAACCCCAGGAAGAGTAGCTGCTGCCTTGGCAGGAACTAATGGGGATCCATAATAAACCCCAGTAAGAGTAGCTGCTGCCCTGGCAGGAACTAATGGGGATCCATAATAAACCCCAGGAGGAGTAGCTGCTGCCCTGGCAGGAACTAATGACGATCCATAATAAACCCCAGGAAGAGTAGCTGCTGCCTTGGCAGGAACTAATGGGGATCCATAATAAACCCCAGTAAGAGTAGCTGCTGCCCTGGCAGGAACTAATGGGGATCCATAATAAACCCCAGTAAGAGTAGCTGCTGCCCTGGCAGGAACTAATGGGGATCCATAATAAACCCCAGTAAGAGTAGCTGCTGCCCTGGCAGGAACTAATGGGGATCCATAATAAACCCCAGGAAGAGTAGCTGCTGCCCTGGCAGGAACTAATGGGTATCCATAATAAACCACAGGAAGAGTAGCTGCTGCCTTGGCAGGAACTAATGGGGATCCATAATAAACCCCAGGAAGAGTAGCTGCTGCCCTGGCAGGAACTAATGGGGATCCATAATAAACCACAGGAAGAGTAGCTGCTGCCTTGGCAGGAACTAATGGGGATCCATAATAAACCCCAGGAAGAGTAGCTGCTGCCCTGGCAGGAACTAATGGGGATCCATAATAAACCCCAGGAAGAGTAGCTGCTGCCTTGGCAGGAACTAATGGGGATCCATAATAAACCCCAGGAAGAGTAGCTGCTGCCCTGGCAGGAACTAATGGGGATCCATAATAAACCCCAGGAAGAGTAGCTGCTGCCCTGGCAGGAACTAATGGGGATCCATAATAAACCCCAGGAAGAGTAGCTGCTGCCTTGACAGGAACTAATGGGGATCCATAATAAACCCCAGGAAGAGTAGCTGCTGCCTTGACAGGAACTAATGAGGATCCATAATAAACCCCAGGAAGAGTAGCTGCTGCCCTGGCAGGAACTAATGGGGATCCATAATAAACCCCAGGAAGAGTAGCTGCTGCCCTGGCAGGAACTAATGGGGATCCATAATAAACCCCAGGAAGAGTAGCTGCTGCCCTGGCAGGAACTAATGGGGATCCATAATAAACCCCAGGAAGAGTAGCTGCTGCCCTGGCAGGAACTAATGGTGATCCATAATAAACCCCAGGAAGAGTAGCTGCTGCCCTGGCAGGAACTAATGGGGATCCATAATAAACCCCAGGAAGAGTAGCTGCTGCTCTGGCAGGAACTAATGAGGAGCCATAATAAACCCCAGGAAGAGTAGCTGCTGCCCTGGCAGGAACTAATGGGGATCCATAATAAACCCCAGGAAGAGTAGCTGCTGCCCTGGCAGGAACTAATGAGGATCCATAATAAACCCCAGGAAGAGTAGCTGCTGCCCTGGCAGGAACTAATGGGGATCCATAATAAACCCCAGGAAGAGTAGCTGCTGCCTTGACAGGAACTAATGGGGGATCCATAATAAACCCCAGGAAGAGTAGCTGCTGCCCTGGCAGGAACTAATGGGGATCCATAATAAACCCCAGGAAGAGTAGCTGCTGCCCTGGCAGGAACTAATGGGGATCCATAATAAACCCCAGGAAGAGTAGCTGCTGCCCTGGCAGGAACTAATGGGGATCCATAATAAACCCCAGGAAGAGTAGCTGCTGCCCTGGCAGGAACTAATGGGGATCCATAATAAACCCCAGGAAGAGTAGCTGCTGCCCTGGCAGGAACTAATGGGGATCCATAATAAACCCCAGGAAGAGTAGCTGCTGCCTTGACAGGAACTAATGAGGATCCATAATAAACCCCAGGAAGAGTAGCTGCTGCCTTGACAGGAACTAATGGGGATCCATAATAAACCCCAGGAAGAGTAGCTGCTGCCCTGGCAGGAACTAATGGGGATCCATAATAAACCCCAGGAAGAGTAGCTGCTGCCCTGGCAGGAACTAATGGGGATCCATAATAAACCCCAGGAAGAGTAGCTGCTGCCTTGACAGGAACTAATGGGGATCCATAATAAACCCCAGGAAGAGTAGCTGCTGCCTTGACAGGAACTAATGGGGATCCATAATAAACCCCAGGAAGAGTAGCTGCTGCCCTGGCAGGAACTAATGGGGATCCATAATAAACCCCAGGAAGAGTAGCTGCTGCCTTGACAGGAACTAATGGGGATCCATAATAAACCCCAGGAAGAGTAGCTGCTGCCCTGGCAGGAACTAATGGGGATCCATAATAAACCCCAGGAAGAGTAGCTGCTGCCTTGACAGGAACTAATGGGGATCCATAATAAACCCCAGGAAGAGTAGCTTCTGCCCTGGCAGGAACTAATGGGGATCCATAATAAACCCCAGGAAGAGTAGCTGCTGCCCTGGCAGGAACTAATGGGGATCCATAATAAACCCCAGGAAGAGTAGCTGCTGCCTTGACAGGAACTAATGGGGATCCATAATAAACCCCAGGAAGAGTAGCTGCTGCCTTGACAGGAACTAATGGGGATCCATAATAAACACCAGGAAGAGTAGCTGCTGCCCTGGCAGGAACTAATGGGGATCCATAATAAACCCCAGGAAGAGTAGCTGCTGCCTTGGCAGGAACTAATGGGGATCCATAATAAACCCCAGGAAGAGTAGCTGCTGCCTTGGCAGGAACTAATGGGGATCCATAATAAACCCCAGGAAGAGTAGCTGCTGCCCTGGCAGGAACTAATGGGGATCCATAATAAACCCCAGGAAGAGTAGCTGCTGCCCTGGCAGGAACTAATGGGGATCCATAATAAACCCCAGGAAGAGTAGCTGCTGCCCTGGCAGGAACTAATGGGGATCCATAATAAATACAAATACATCAGAGGAATAGACAGCCTGCCCACATCAACTATAACTTAAGAGAGGAACACAGAGCTCCCTCTGCTGGTCACTCTGGGGTATGGCACTTTAATTTCTGTACAGAACATAAAGCTCCCCCTGCGGGTCACTCTGGGGTATGGCATTAGTTCATTTCTGTACAGAACACACATAGCTCCCCCTGCAGGTCACTCTGGGGTATGGCATTAGTTCATTTCTGTACAGAACACACATAGCTCCCCCTGCAGGTCACTCTGGGGTATGGCATTAGTTCATTTCTGTACAGAACACACAGAGCTCCCCCTGCAGGTCACTCTGGGGTATGGCATTAGTTCATTTCTGTACAGAACACACAGAGCTCCCCCTGCAGGTCACTCTGGGGTATGGCATTAGTTCATCTCTGTACAGAACACAGAGCTCCCCCTGCAGGTCACTCTGGGGTAGTATGGCATTGGTTCATCTCTGTACAGAACACCGAGCTCCCCCTGCAGGTCACTCTGGGGCATTGCATTGGTTCATTTCTGGACAGAACACACAGAGCTAATGCATTTGTCTTACCAGGGTTATATTATTGGAACACCCTCCTATCTAGTGGCTCAACTAAAACCCTGCAACTTGTTTCAGTTTCTAGTTTGATTAGTCATATGTACAGAACACACACATGGCAACAGGAAGTTATCATTCCTTTTGGGGGGGGGGAGGGGAGGGGGGTTTGATATGTATGTCTCCCAACTTCCTCACTCATCAATATTCATGGTTCATTCAGGATGATCTGTAACCACGGTAACATCCACATAACCATGGTAACATTCATGTTTAGAAACATTCCATTCATATTTATAGGATTTACAAGCTTGATGTAGTCATTGGGTACTATGAATATGGGCCCAAATACTTCACTGTTTAATACTTTAATACGCCAGTGGATCTGTCCCAATACTTCCTGTCCCCTAAAATGGAGGGGAGGGGGGGGGACTATTTACAACAAGTGCTGTCATTTCTAAATGGTTCACCTGATATGGATGAAAATACCCTCAAATTAAAGCTGACAGTCTGACCTTTAACCTCATAGTCCTTGTAGCATTTCAAATCCCAAAGTGTTGGGAGTCCAGAGCCACAACAACAACAACAAAACGTGTCACTGTCCCAATACTTTTGGAGCGTACTGTGTATACTGACGGATAACACTTATGACTGAGGAGCTTAATTAAACTGTCTTATCGGATCAGAACCCAAAACGCAAGCTTGTTATCCTCCACTGTGTGTAAAGAATGTCATTTTAAACCTGAAAACACAGTTAAAACTATCATTCTGATCTCATAGAAGGTCAGTCGTAGCTCCGTCTGTGAATTTGTGAGTGGTTCCAATTCCTCAGCTGTTGACATAAAAAAAGAGGCCGGGTGGAGGCTTGGTTGTGGTTTCAATCCCAGAATGCACCTTTAAGACGGTATGAATCAAAGTTCACAAATTCTAATAAAGACATTTTTCTGTTGTTTAAATAAATCAATAACTTGTATTTTATTTAGTCATTTTGAATCAAAAGATGAGTGTATAATTGTGAAATAAACAGTGTCGTGGTCTTGTATCAATATACACACATTATTAACACTATATGTCTGCTTATAAAGCTCATATAAACATTATTAGGTAGTTTCTTTTATTAAATATATGAACTTAGAAATACTGATTGATAAACAGTTTATTTACTCAATTGTTAACAAGCTATTTAATAATGTCTTATAAGTTATAAAGAGACATTAAGGTAGTGTTCCATAGGACTCTGGTCCCTACATAGTGCACTATTTTAGACCAGGGTCCATAGGGCTCTAGACCAGGGTCCACAGGGCTCTAGACCAGGGTCCACAGGGCTCTAGACCAGGGTCCACAGGGCTCTAGACCAGGGTCCATAGGGCTCTAGACCAGGGTCCATAGGGCTCTAGACCAGGGTCCATAGGGCTCTAGACCAGGGTCCATAGGGCTCTAGACCAGGGTCCATAGGGCTCTAGACCAGGGTCCACAGGGCTCTAGACCAGGGTCCACAGGGCTCTAGACCAGGGTCCACAGGGCTCTAGACCAGGGTCCATAGGGCTCTGGTCCAGGGTCCATAGGGCTCTGGTTCAGGGTCCATAGGGCTCTAGACCAGGGTCCATAGGGCTCTGGTCCAGGGTCCATAGGGCTCTGGTCCAGGGTCCATAGGGCTCTGGTCCAGGGTCCATAGGGCTCTGGACCAGGGTCCACAGGGCTCTGTTCCAGGGTCCACAGGGCTCTGGTCCAGGGTCCACAGGGCTCTGTTCCAGGGTCCACAGGGCTCTAGACCAGGGTCCATAGGGCTCTAGACCAGGGTCCATAGGGCTCTAGACCAGGGTCCATAGGACTCTAGACCAGGGTCCACAGGGCTCTGGTCCAGGGTCCATAGGGCTCTAGACCAGGGTCCATAGGGCTCTAGACCAGGGTCCACAGGGCTCTAGACCAGGGTCCATAGGGCTCTGGTCTAAAGTAGTGCACTATATTGAGGATAGGATACCATTTGGGATGCATCCCAGGTCAGTGTTTAACCTGATCACTCATCATTTACATCGGAACAAAACATTCAGAGGCTATGGGACTCTCCCATTTCACCGGTTCACTTCAATCCAACAGCAAGTAAATGAGAATATAGTGAAAATATATACATATATATATCACAACCCCTGGTCTGAGCTTAAAAACATCTTATTTAACAAGTGAGTTCATTTACAGAGATCATTCCTAGTGTCTTTGTTCAGTGCTGTCCAGCTGCCCTGATTGAAATGACTGCTATTAGTTCACTAAATAATCTATATTTTTAGTTTTATCAATACCTTCTCAACACTGACCACAAGAGGCTCCGAAAACACCAGGAGCAGGTTTAAGATAAGAAAACTGCATGGAGCAGGTCTAAGAGCAGGTCTAAGATCAGAAAACTCCATGGAGCAGGTCTAGGAGCAGGTCTAAGATCAGAAAACTCCATGGAGCAGGTCTAGGAGCAGGTCTAAGATCAGAAAACTCCATGGAGCAGGTCTAGGAGCAGGTCTAAGATCAGAAAACTCCATGGAGCAGGTCTAGGAGCAGGTCTAAGATCAGAAAACTGCATGGAGCAGGTCTAAGAGCAGGTCTAAGATCAGAAAACTCCATGGAGCAGGTCTAGGAGCAGGTCTAAGATCAGAAAACTCCATGGAGCAGGTCTAGGAGCAGGTCTAAGATCAGAAAACTCCATGGAGCAGGTCTAGGAGCAGGTCTAAGATCAGAAAACTCCATGGAGCAGGTCTAGGAGCAGGTCTAAGATCAGAAAACTCCATGGAGCAGGTCTAGGAGCAGGTCAAGGAGCAGGTCTAGGAGCAGGTCTAGGAGCAGGTCTAGGAGCAGGTCTAGGAGCAGGTCAAGGAGCAGGTCTAGGAGCAGGTCAAAGGAGCAGGTCTAGGAGCAGGTCAAGGAGCAGGTCTTGGAGCAGGTCTAAGGAGCAGGTCTAAGAAGCAGGTCTAGGAGCAGGTCAGCTCCTCAGAGGGTTAGACAGGCACCGCTGTCACTTTCCACAACTCCTGAAAAAGAGAAAGTCTAACATTGGAATTGGAGTTGATGACAACGCAATATATAAAAGACTGTAAATACCCAACTTGAAGCAACCACATATTTAGCCCTGGAGCAGGTTCTGATTGGCCAGTGAGGGGGTCATGCCTCAACACACCTACAACACGTTCCGATTGGCCAGTGAGGGGGTCATGCCTCAACACACCTACAACACGTTCCGATTGGCCAGTGAGGGGGTCATGCCTCAACACACCTACAACACGTTCCGATTGGCCAGTGAGGGGGTCATGCCTCAACACACCTACAACACGTTCCGATTGGCCAGTGAGGGGGTCATGCCTCAACACACCTACAACACGTTCTGATTGGCCAGTGAGGGGGTCATGCCTCAACACACCTACAACACGTTCTGATTGGCCAGTGAGGGGGTCATGCCTCAACACACCTACAACACGTTCTGATTGGCCAGTGAGGGGGTCATGCCTCAACACACCTACAACACGTTCTGATTGGCCAGTGAAGGGGTCATGCCTCAACACAACTACAACACGTTCTGATTGGCCAGTGAAGGGGTCATGCCTCAACACACCTACAACACGTTCTGATTGGCCAGTGAGGGGGTCATGCCTCAACACACCTACAACACGTTCTGATTGGCCAGTGAGGGGGTCATGCCTCAACACACCTACAACACACCTACAACAGGATATAGTACTAGAAACATACTGTTGGATAGGGGTTTAGGATATAGTACTAGAAACATACTGTTGGGTTTAGGATACAGTACTAGAAAAATACTGTTGGATAGGGGTTTAGGATATAGTACTAGAAACATACTGTTGGGTTTAGGATATAGTACTAGAAACATACTGTTGGGTTTAGGATATAGTACTAGAAACATACTGTTGGGTTTAGGATACAGTACTAGAAACATACTGTTGGATAGGGGTTTAGGATGTAGTACTAGAAACATACTGTTGGATAGGGGTTTAGGATATAGTACTAGAAACATTCTGTTGGGTTTAGGATATAGTACTAGAAACATACTGTTGGGTAGGGGTTTAGGATACAGTACTAGAAACATACTGTTGGGTTTAGGATATAGTACTAGAAACATACTGTTGGATAGGGGTTTAGGATACAGTACTAGAAACATACTGTTGGGTTTAGGATATAGTACTAGAAACATACTGTTGGATAGGGGTTTAGGATATAGTACTAGAAACATACTGTTGGATAGGGGTTTAGGATATAGTACTAGAAACATACTGTTGGATAGGGGTTTAGGATACAGTACTAGAAACATACTGTTGGGTTTAGGATATAGTACTAGAAACATACTGTTGGGTAGGGGTTTAGGATATAGTACTAGAAACATACTGTTGGGTTTAGGATATAGTACTAGAAACATACTGTTGGGTTTAGGATATAGTACTAGAAACATACTGTTGGATAGGGGTTTAGGATATAGTACTAGAAACATACTGTTGGATAGGGGTTTAGGATACAGTACTAGAAACATACTGTTGGGTTTAGGATACAGCACTAGAAACATACTGTTGGGTTTAGGATATAGTTCTAGAAACATACTGTTGGGTTTAGGATATAGTACTAGAAACATACTGTTGGGTTTAGGATATAGTACTAGAAAGATACTGTTGGGTTTAGGATATAGTACTAGAAACATACTGTTGGGTTTAGGATATAGTACTAGAAAGATACTGTTGGGTTTAGGATATAGTACTGGAAACATATTGTTGGGTTTAGGATATAGTACTAGAAACATTCTGTTGGGTTTAGGATATAGTACTAGAAACATACTGTTGGGTTTAGGATATAGTACTAGAAACATACTGTTGGGTTTAGGATATAGTACTAGAAACATACTGTTGGATAGGGGTTTAGGATATAGTACTAGAAACATACTGTTGGGTTTAGGATATAGTACTAGAAACATACTGTTGGATAGGGGTTTAGGATATAGTACTAGAAACATACTGTTGGATAGGGGTTTAGGATATAGTACTAGAAACATACTGTTGGATAGGGGTTTAGGATATAGTACTAGAAACATACTGTTGGGTTTAGGATATAGTACTAGAAACATACTGTTGGATAGGGGTTTAGGATATAGTACTAGAAACATACTGTTGGATAGGGGTTTAGGATATAGTACTAGAAACATACTGTTGGATAGGGGTTTAGGATATAGTACTAGAAACATACTGTTGGATAGGGGTTTAGGATATAGTACTAGAAACATACTGTTGGATAGGGGTTTAGGATATAGTACTAGAAACATACTGTTGGATAGGGGTTTAGGATATAGTACTAGAAACATACTGTTGGGTTTAGGATATAGTACTAGAAACATACTGTTGGATAGGGGTTTAGGATATAGTACTAGAAACATACTGTTGGGTTTAGGATATAGTACTAGAAACATACTGTTGGATAGGGGTTTAGGATATAGTACTAGAAACATACTGTTGGATAGGGGTTTAGGATATAGTACTAGAAACATACTGTTGGATAGGGGTTTAGGATACAGTACTAGAAACATACTGTTGGGTTTAGGATATAGTACTAGAAACATACTGTTGGGTAGGGGTTTAGGATATAGTACTAGAAACATACTGTTGGGTTTAGGATATAGTACTAGAAACATACTGTTGGGTTTAGGATATAGTACTAGAAACATACTGTTGGATAGGGGTTTAGGATATAGTACTAGAAACATACTGTTGGATAGGGGTTTAGGATACAGTACTAGAAACATACTGTTGGGTTTAGGATACAGTACTAGAAACATACTGTTGGGTTTAGGATATAGTTCTAGAAACATACTGTTGGGTTTAGGATATAGTTCTAGAAACATACTGTTGGGTTTAGGATATAGTACTAGAAACATACTGTTGGGTTTAGGATATAGTACTAGAAACATACTGTTGGGTTTAGGATATAGTACTAGAAAGATACTGTTGGGTTTAGGATATAGTACTGGAAACATATTGCTGGGTTTAGGATATAGTACTAGAAACATTCTGTTGGGTTTAGGATATAGTACTAGAAACATACTGTTGGGTTTAGGATATAGTACTAGAAACATACTGTTGGGTTTAGGATATAGTACTAGAAACATACTGTTGGATAGGGGTTTAGGATATAGTACTAGAAACATACTGTTGGGTTTAGGATATAGTACTAGAAACATACTGTTGGATAGGGGTTTAGGATATAGTACTAGAAACATACTGTTGGATAGGGGTTTAGGATATAGTACTAGAAACATACTGTTGGATAGGGGTTTAGGATATAGTACTAGAAACATACTGTTGGGTTTAGGATATAGTACTAGAAACATACTGTTGGATAGGGGTTTAGGATATAGTACTAGAAACATACTGTTGGATAGGGGTTTAGGATATAGTACTAGAAACATACTGTTGGATAGGGGTTTAGGATATAGTACTAGAAACATACTGTTGGATAGGGGTTTAGGATATAGTACTAGAAACATACTGTTGGATAGGGGTTTAGGATGTAGTACTAGAAACATACTGTTGGATAGGGGTTTAGGATATAGTACTAGAAACATACTGTTGGGTTTAGGATATAGTACTAGAAACATACTGTTGGATAGGGGTTTAGGATATAGTACTAGAAACATACTGTTGGGTTTAGGATATAGTACTAGAAACATACTGTTGGGTTTAGGATATAGTACTAGAAACATACTGTTGGGTTTAGGATATAGTACTAGAAACATACTGTTGGGTTTAGGATACAGTACTAGAAACATACTGTTGGATAGGGGTTTAGGATACAGTACTAGAAACATACTGTTGGGTTTAGGATATAGTACTAGAAACATACTGTTGGATAGGGGTTTAGGATATAGTACTAGAAACATACTGTTGGGTTTAGGATATAGTACTAGAAACATACTGTTGGATAGGGGTTTAGGATATAGTACTAGAAACATACTGTTGGGTTTAGGATATAGTACTAGAAACATACTGTTGGATAGGGGTTTAGGATATAGTACTAGAAACATACTGTTGGGTTTAGGATATAGTACTAGAAACATTCTGTTGGGTTTAGGATATAGTACTAGAAACATACTGTTGGGTTTAGGATATAGTACTAGAAACATTCTGTTGGGTTTAGGATATAGTACTAGAAACATACTGTTGGATAGGGGTTTAGGAGGATATAGTACTAGAAACATACTGTTGGATAGGGGTTTAGGATACAGTACTAGAAACATACTGTTGGGTTTAGGATATAGTACTAGAAACATACTGTTGGATAGGGGTTTAGGATACAGTACTAGAAACATACTGTTGGATAGGGGTTTAGGATATAGTACTAGAAACATTCTGTTGGGTTTAGGATATAGTACTAGAAACATACTGTTGGGTTTAGGATATAGTACTAGAAACATACTGTTGGGTTTAGGATATAGTACTAGAAACATACTGTTGGGTTTAGGATATAGTACTAGAAACATACTGTTGGATAGGGGTTTAGGATATAGTACTAGAAACATACTGTTGGATAGGGGTTTAGGATATAGTACTAGAAACATACTGTTGGATAGGGGTTTAGGATATAGTACTAGAAACATACTGTTGGATAGAGGTTTTCTAGGTTCAGTAAAGTGTGTATATGAAACTGTCTGTCTCTCACCAGTTGCTCTATGCGCTCATACAGCAGGCACTGTGGGAAAGAGGGTGTGACCTGCTCCACTGTGAAGCATGTCCGTCCGTCCCTCAGCTCCTGCATCTCACACAGACAGTGGCGGAAATGGTCGTAGGCCTCGCAGGATATGTCCATGTGTCTCAGAGTGAAGTTCAGCCTGGGGAACGAACACGCACGCACGCACGCACGCACGCACGCACGCACGCACGCACACACACACACACACAAACAAGGACTGTAATTACAAGATTTGGCACATGAGCTGGATTTATTTTTTACATTTAGCATAAATCTATATATACAAGAACCTGATGGTCACTCTAACAGAGCTCCAGAGTTCCTCTGTGGAGATGGGAGAAACTTCCAGAAGGACAACCATCTCTGCAGCACTCCAGGCCTTTATGGTCAGACAGAAGCCACTCCTCAGGAAAAGGCACATGACACCCCGCTAGGAGTTTGTCAAGAGGCACCTAAAGACTCTCAGACCATGAGAAACAAGATTCTCTGGTCTGATGAAGCCAAGATTGAACTCTTTGGCCTGAATGACAAGCATCACGTCTGGAGGAAACCTGGCATCATCCCTACAGTGAAGCATGGTGGTGGCAACATCCTGATGTGCCGATGTTTTTCAGCAGCAGGGATTGGGAGACTAGTCAGGATCGAGGGAAAGATGAACGGAGCAAAGTACAGAGAGATCCTTGATGAAAACCTGCTCCAGAGTGTTCAGAACCTCAGACTGGGGCGATGGTCCAACAGGACATCGACCCTAAGAACACAGCCAAGACAACGCAGTAGTGGCTTCGGGAAAAGTCTCTGAATGTCCGTGAGTGGCCCAGCCAGAATAGACAGGTATGTAGTACAGGTATGTTACCTCTTTTCTATAGACAGGTATGTAGTACAGGTAGGTTACCTCTTCTCTATAGACAGGTATGTAGTACAGGTAGGTTACCTCTTCTCTATAGACAGGTATGTAGTACAGGTAGGTTACCTCTTCTCTATAGACAGGTATGTGGTACAGGGGAGACGGAGGTTGTTACAGATTCTGTACAGAGTTCGGAACAGCGCATCTGTTAGGTCGTCATCGTAGCACACTGGAACAAATGTAAAATAAATACAGTTTATTACCATTAACATTCCACAGAGATCATTAACATTCCACAGAGATCTTGAACATTCCACAGAGATCATTAACATTCCACAGAGATCATTAACATTCCACAGAGATCTTGAACATTCCACAGAGATCTTGAACATTCCACAGAGATCATTAACATTCCACAGAGATCATTAACATTCCACAGAGATCTTGAACATTCCACAGAGATCATTAACATTCCACAGAGATCTTGAACATTCCACAGAGATCTTGAACATTCCACAGAGATCATTAACATTCCACAGAGAACTTGAACATTCCACAGAGATCATTAATATTCCACAGATATCATTAACATTCCACAGAGATCATTAACATTCCACAGAGATCATTAACATTCCACAGAGATCATTAACGTTCCACAGAGATCATTAACATTCCACAGAGATCATTAACGTTCCACAGAGATCATTAACATTCCACAGAGATCATTAACATTCCACAGAGATCATTAACATTCCACAGAGATCATTAACATTCCACAGAGATCATTAACATTCCACAGAGATCTTGAACATTCCACAGAGATCTTGAACATTCCACAGAGATCTTGAACATTCCACAGAGATCATTAACATTCCACAGAGATCATTAACATTCCACAGAGATCATTAACGTTCCACAGAGATCATTAACATTCCACAGAGATCATTAACGTTCCACAGAGATCATTAACATTCCACAGAGATCATTAACGTTCCACAGAGATCATTAACATTCCACAGAGATCATTGACATTCCACAGAGATCATTCACATTCTACAGAGATCATTAACATTCCACAGAGATCATTAACATTCCACAGAGTAGTCTGCTCTGAGTGAATTAGCAGGGAGATCATTAACATTCCACCAGATAACATTTGTTACCATAAAAATAACACCTGATCCTACCGGTTAAACACCTGATCCTACCGGTTAAACACCTGATCCCACCGGTTAAATACCTGATCCCACCTGTTAAACACCTGATCCCACCGGTTAAAACACCTGATCCTACCGGTTAAACACCTGATCCTACAGGTTAAACACCTGATCCTACCGGTTAAACACCTGATCCTACCGGTTAAACACCTGATCCTACAGGTTAAACACCTGATCCTAACGGTTAAACACCTGATCCTACCGGTTAAACACCTGATCCTACAGGTTAAACACCTGATCCCTGATCCTACCGGTTAAACACCTGATCCTACAGGTTAACACCTGATCCTACCGGTTAAACACCTGATCCTACCGGTTAAACACCTGATCCTACCGGTTAAACACCTGATCCTACCGGTTAAACACCTGATCCTACCGGTTAAACACCTGATCCTACCGGTTAAACACCTGATCCTACAGGTTAACACCTGATCCTACCGGTTAAACACCTGATCCTACAGGTTAAACACCTGATCCTACAGGTTAAACACCTGATCCTACCGGTTAAACACCTGATCCTACAGGTTAACACCTGATCCTACCGGTTAAACACCTGATCCTACCGGTTAAACACCTGATCCTACAGGTTAACACCTGATCCTACCGGTTAAACACCTGATCCTACCGGTTAAACACCTGATCCTACCGGTTAAACACCTGATCCTACCGGTTAAACACCTGATCCTACCGGTTGATCCTACCGGTTAAACACCTGATCCCACCGGTTAAACACCTGATCCTACCGGTTAAACACCTGATCCTACCGGTTAAACACCTGATCCTACCGGTTAAACACCTGATCCTACAGGTTAACACCTGATCCTACCGGTTAAACACCTGATCCTACCGGTTAAACACCTGATCCTACAGGTTAAACACCTGATCCTACAGGTTAAACACCTGATCCTACCGGTTAACACCTGATCCTACCGGTTAACACCTGATCCTACCGGTTAAACACCTGATCCTACCGGTTAAACACCTGATCCTACCGGTTAAACACCTGATCCTACAGGTTAAACACCTGATCCTACCGGTTAACACCTGATCCTACCGGTTAAACACTTGATCCCAACTGTCTTACCGTCAGCTGCGATGATAATTGTTGTGTTGTCATGGAGATCTGCCACTTCATCCTCTGTCCATCCAAACTCTGCATCAGCGTCTGAGAAACAAGAGATGAATGGATGAGGAAGAGGAGAGATCAGCAGCGAGACCATGGTTTAACATCACGTGTGTTTCTCTATGTGTGTGTGTGTGTGTGTGTGTGTGTGTGTGTGTGTGTGTGTGTGTTAATGTAGCCTGCCCACCTGTGCAGAGATCGTGTCTGAGCCAGTCCAGTAGACGTACTCGCACCTCCCCACCTGTTAAAGAGACAACACTATAATGATATATATATGAAACAGTTCAGGGAGAGAGAGAGCTAGCCTGGTACTACATATTGTAATGAAACAGCCAGGGAGAGAGAGAGAGAGAGAGAGAGAGAGAGCTAGCCTGGTACTACATATTGTAATGAAACAGTCAGGGAGAGAGAGAGAGAGAGAGAGAGAGAGAGAGAGAGAGAGAGAGAGAGAGAGAGAGAGAGAGAGAGAGAGAGAGAGAGAGATAGAGAGAGAGCTAGCCTGGTACTACATATTGTAATGAAACAGTCAGGGAGAGAGAGAGAGAGAGAGAGAGAGAGAGAGAGAGAGAGAGATAGAGAGAGAGCTAGCCTGGTACTACATATTGTAATGAAACAGTCAGGGAGAGAGAGAACTAGCCTGGTACTATATATTGTAATGAAACAGTCAGGGAGAGAGAGAGAGAGAGAGAGAGAGAGAGAGAGCTAGCCTGGTACTACATATTGTAATGAAACAGTCAGAGAGAGAGAGAGAGAGAGAGAGAGAGAGCTAGCCTGGTACTACATATTGTAATGAAACAGCCAGGGAGAGAGAGAGAGAGAGAGAGAACTAGCCTGGTACTATATATTGTAATGAAACAGTCAGGGAGAGAGAGAACTAGCCTGGTACTACATATTGTAATGAAACAGTCAGAGAGAGAGAGAGAGAGAGAGAGAGAGAGCTAGCCTGGTACTACATATTGTAATGAAACAGCCAGGGAGAGAGAGAGAGAGAGAGAGAGCTAGCCTGGTACTACATATTGTAATGAAACAGCCAGGGAGAGAGAGAGAGAGAGAGAGAGCTAGCCTGGTACTACATATTGTAATGAAACAGCCAGGGAGAGAGAGAGAGAGAGAGAGAGCTAGCCTGGTACTACATATTGTAATGAAACAGCCAGGGAGAGAGAGAGAGAGAGAGAGAGAGAGAGAGCTAGCCTGGTACTATATATTGTAATGAAACAGTCAGGGAGAGAGAGAGAGAGAGCTCAATTTCATTATAATACTAAACAGGGCGTGTCCGTGGCACAGGCACGACAACTGTGATTGGACAATAGAACTAACAGGGCGAGAGAGAGAGAGAGCTAGCCTGGTACTACATATTGTAATGAAACAGTCAGGGAGAGAGAGAGCTAGCCTGGTACTACATATTGTAATGAAACAGCCAGGGAGAGAGAGAGAACTAGCCTGGTACTACATATTGTAATGAAACAGTCAGGGAGAGATAGAGAACTAGCCTGGTACTATATATTGTAATGAAACAGTCAGGGAGAGAGAGAACTAGCCTGGTACTACATATTGTAATGAAACAGCCAGGGAGAGAGAGAGCTAGCCTGGTACTACATATTGTAATGAAACAGCCAGGGAGAGAGAGAGAACTAGCCTGGTACTATATATTGTAATGAAACAGTCAGGGAGAGAGAGAACTAGCCTGGTACTACATATTGTAATGAAACAGCCAGGGAGAGAGAGAGCTAGCCTGGTACTACATATTGTAATGAAACAGCCAGGGAGAGAGAGAGCTAGCCTGGTACTACATATTGTAATGAAACAGCCAGGGAGAGAGAGAGAACTAGCCTGGTACTACATATTGTAATGAAACAGCCAGGGAGAGAGAGAGCTAGCCTGGTACTACATATTGTAATGAAACAGCCAAGGAGAGAGAGAGAACTAGCCTGGTACTACATATTGTAATGAAACAGCCAGGGAGAGAGAGAGAGAGAGAGAGAGAGAGAGCTAGCCTGGTACTACATATTGTAATGAAACAGCCAGGGAGAGAGAGAGAGAGAGAGAGAGCTAGCCTGGTACTACATATTGTAATGAAACAGTCAGGGAGAGAGAGAGCTAGCCTGGTACTACATATTGTAATGAAACAGCCAGGGAGAGAGAGAGAACTAGCCTGGTACTACATATTGTAATGAAACAGCCAGGGAGAGAGAGAGCTAGCCTGGTACTACATATTGTAATGAAACAGCCAGGGAGGGAGAGAGAGAGAGAGAGAGAGAGAGAGCTAGCCTGGTACTACATATTGTAATGAAACAGTCAGGGAGAGAGAGAGAGAGAGAGAGAGAGAGAGAGAGAGAGAGAGATAGAGAGAGAGCTAGCCTGGTACTATATATTGTAATGAAACAGTCAGGGAGAGAGAGAACTAGCCTGGTACTATATATTGTAATGAAACAGTCAGGGAGAGAGAGAACTAGCCTGGTACTACATATTGTAATGAAACAGCCAGGGAGAGAGAGAGCTAGCCTGGTACTATATATTGTAATGAAACAGTCAGGGAGAGAGAGAACTAGCCTGGTACTACATATTGTAATGAAACAGTCAGAGAGAGAGAGAGAGAGAGAGAGAGAGAGCTAGCCTGGTACTACATATTGTAATGAAACAGCCAGGGAGAGAGAGAGAGAGAGAGAGAGCTAGCCTGGTACTACATATTGTAATGAAACAGCCAGGGAGAGAGAGAGAGAGAGAGAGAACTAGCCTGGTACTATATATTGTAATGAAACAGTCAGGGAGAGAGAGAACTAGCCTGGTACTACATATTGTAATGAAACAGTCAGAGAGAGAGAGAGAGAGAGAGAGAGAGAGCTAGCCTGGTACTACATATTGTAATGAAACAGCCAGGGAGAGAGAGAGAGAGAGAGAGAGCTAGCCTGGTACTACATATTGTAATGAAACAGCCAGGGAGAGAGAGAGCTAGCCTGGTACTACATATTGTAATGAAACAGTCAGAGAGAGAGAGAGAGAGAGAGAGAGAGAGAGAGAGAGAGAGAACTAGCCTGGTACTACATATTGTAATGAAACAGCCAGGGAGAGAGAGAGAGAGAGAGAGAGCTAGCCTGGTACTACATATTGTAATGAAACAGCCAGGGAGAGAGAGAGAGAGAGAGAGAGAGAGAGAGAGCTAGCCTGGTACTATATATTGTAATGAAACAGTCAGGGAGAGAGAGAGAGAGAGCTCAATTTCATTATAATACTAAACAGGGCGTGTCCGTGGCACAGGCACGACAACTGTGATTGGACAATAGAACTAACAGGGCGGAGCTTTCTTAGCATCTGTAATAACAAGTGATGAACTGGAAATCAATCAACCCACAGTGATGACAGACTGTGTAACTGTTTAATTACAGATGCTAAGAAAGCTCCGCCCTGTTAGTTCTATTGTCCAATCACAGTTGTCGTGCCTGTGCCACGGACACAAGTGATTGATAATGTCCAGGAGGACTAGCTAGCCCGAAATTTGAATATAAAGCAAATTTGATGACCTTTAACTGACGTTCTCCTAACACCAATAAAAGGGCTATAAATAGATAACGTTAGAGGTTGGTTTACCCTGTCAGAAAGGTCAGGGAAGGCAAGGATACCTAGTCAGTTGTACAACAGAATGCCTTCAACTGAAATGTGTCTTCCTCATTTAACCCAACCCCTCTGAATCAGAGAGGTGTGTCTTCCTCATATAACCCCACCCCTCTGAATCAGAGAGGTGTGTCTTCCTCATTTAACCCAACCCCTCTGAATCAGAGAGGTGTGTCTTCCTCATTTAACCTAACCCCTCTGAATCAGAGAGGTGTGTCTTCCTCATTTAACCCCACCCCTCTGAATCAGAGAGGTGTGTCTTCCTCATTTAACCCAACCCCTCTGAATCAGAGAGGTGTGTCTTCCTCATTTAACCTAACCCCTCTGAATCAGAGAGGTGTGTCTTCCTCATTTAACCCAACCCTTCTGAATCAGAGAGGTGTGTCTTCCTCATTTAACCCCACCCCTCTGAATCAGAGAGGTGTGTCTTCCTCATTTAACCCAACCCCTCTGAATCAGAGAGGTGTGTCTTCCTCATTTAACCCAACCCCTCTGAATCAGAGAGGTGTGTCTTCCTCATTTAACCCAACCCTTCTGAATCAGAGAGGTGTGTCTTCCTCATTTAACCCAACCCCTCTGAATCAGAGAGGTGTGTCTTCCTCATTTAACCCAACCCCTCTGAATCAGAGAGGTGTGTCTTCCTCATTTAACCCAACCCCTCTGAATCAGAGAGGTGTGTCTTCCTCATTTAACCCCACCCCTCTGAATCAGAGAGGTGTGTCTTCCTCATTTAACCCCACCCCTCTGAATCAGAGAGGTGTGTCTTCCTCATTTAACCCAACCCCTCTGAATCAGAGAGGTGTGTCTTCCTCATTTAACCCAACCCCTCTGAATCAGAGAGGTGTGTCTTCCTCATTTAACCCAACCCTTCTGAATCAGAGAGGTGTGTCTTCCTCATTTAACCCAACCCCTCTGAATCAGAGAGGTGTGTCTTCCTCATTTAACCCAACCCCTCTGAATCAGAGAGGTGTGTCTTCCTCATTTAACCCAACCCCTCTGAATCAGAGAGGTGTGTCTTCCTCATTTAACCCCACCCCTCTGAATCAGAGAGGTGTGTCTTCCTCATTTAACCCCACCCCTCTGAATCAGAGAGGTGTGTCTTCCTCATTTAACCCCACCCCTCTGAATCAGAGAGGTGTGTCTTCCTCATTGAACCCAACTCCTCTGAATCAGAGAGGTGTGTCTTCCTCATTTAACCCCACCCCTCTGAATCAGAGAGGTGCGGGGGGGGGAGGGGGGGCTGCCTGCGGTCTTAATCGACATCCTCGACATCCACGTTGTTGGCGCCCAGGGAATAGTGGGGTTACATGACTTTGTATTTGTTATTGAACTAAATCAAAAGTGGTGAGGCGCTGGCCGACCTGATTGAAAATGCCAGCTGGTCACACGTTTGCCGGCAACCCTGTGTGTGCAAAAAAACGTTGTTTAAGTAACGTTCTCTCGCTACACATTGTCTAACGGCTCACCTGCAGGTTCCATCAGGTGTCTGTTCAACGTCACGTTCTTCTGGCACATGCTCAGTAGGTCCTCCCCAACGTCTGCAACACAACGTTACACAGATATTGGGATTTTGACACGGCGTTTATGTAACTTTGAACTTAGAAACATTACAGAGACGTTGGGCGTTCAACATTCTAAAACACAACATTGGAAATAGAACAAACACGACCAATAAGAGACCTTCATTTAGGAACAGCTTGCTACCAGCTCATCAATTCTTACAATGATTCTGACCTTGGATCGGTGAAGCATGGTGACTACCATGTAGAATGGTTTCTGTATCAGAGATGATTCTGACCTTGGATCAGTGAAGCATGGTGACCATGGAGAATGGATTCTGTATCAGAGATGATTCTGACCTTGGATCAGTGAAGCATGGTGACTACCATGTAGAATGGTTTCTGTATCAGAGATGATAGGCAGTAGCACTATTACTCACCCTGACTTGAGAAGTAAATTGAATTTTCATTCTCTGACCTTAGAAGTAATGGAATTTTCATTCCCTGAATACATTCAGAAGAACAGTCTATTTAATATGATGCTTCCTGGTCTACGCAGACAAGCAGACAGACAGGCAGACAGACAAGCAGACAGAAAGGCAGGCAGACAGACAGACAGGCAGGCAGACAGACAGACAGACAGACAGGCAGGCAGGCAGGCAGATAGACAGGCAGAGTAGCTTGGAATTATCCTGCCCTTAGAAATGTTCTTTCCCTCTCCAGAAGAGCACTTTAATACAAGTGCAATAATTATCATTTAAGTATAACTTTTAAGTACCTTACTGTGATGGGTTTCAATGACAACAAAAAAACCAGACAAAAATTGCTTCTTAGAAAACTGCAATTTCTCAAGCAATAATTTTGCTACGACTGTCTGAGTGGTCTGAGTTGGGAGGGGAGAACTAGCTGTTATTGGGAGAGAGGTGTTGAACACTAGGACTGTCTGAGTGGTCTGAGTTGGGAGGGGAGAACTAGCTGTTATTGGGAGAGAGGTGTTGAACACTAGGACTGTCTGAGGGGTCTGAGTTGGGACGGGAGAACTAGATGTTATTGGGAGAGAGGTGTTGAACACTAGGACTGTCTGAGGGGTCTGAGTTGGGAGGGGAGAACTAGCTGTTATTGGGAGAGAGGTGTTGAACACTAGGACTGTCTGAGTGGTCTGAGTTGGGAGGGGAGAACTAGCTGTTATTGGGAGAGAGGTGTTGAACACTAGGACTGTCTGAGTGGTCTGAGTTGGGAGGGGAGAACTAGCTGTTATTGGGAGAGAGGTGTTGAACACTAGGACTGTCTGAGTGGTCTGAGTTGGGAGGGGAGAACTAGATGTTATTGGGAGAGAGGTGTTGAACACTAGGACTGTCTGAGTGGTCTGAGTTGGGAGGGGAGAACTAGATGTTATTGGGAGAGAGGTGTTGAACACTAGGACTGTCTGAGTGGTCTGAGTTGGGAGGGGAGAACTAGCTGTTATTGGGAGAGAGGTGTTGAACACTAGGACTGTCTGAGTGGTCTGAGTTGGGAGGGGAGAACTAGCTGTTATTGGGAGAGAGGTGTTGAACACTAGGACTGTCTGAGGGGTCTGAGTTGGGAAGGGAGAACTAGATGTTATTGGGAGAGAGGTGTTGAACACTAGGACTGTCTGAGGGGTCTGAGTTGGGAGGGGAGAACTAGCTGTTATTGGGAGAGAGGTGTTGAACACTAGGACTGTCAGAGTGGTCTGAGTTGGGAAGGGAGAACTAGATGTTATTGGGAGAGAGGTGTTGAACACTAGGACTGTCTGAGTGGTCTGAGTTGGGAGGGGAGAACTAGCTGTTATTGGGAGAGAGGTGTTGAACACTAGGACTGTCTGAGTGGTCTGAGTTGGGAGGGGAGAACTAGCTGTTATTGGGAGAGAGGTGTTGAACACTAGGACTGTCTGAGTGGTCTGAGTTGGGAGGGGAGAACTAGCTGTTATTGGGAGAGAGGTGTTGAACACTAGGACTGTCTGAGTGGTCTGAGTTGGGAGGGGAGAACTAGATGTTATTGGGAGAGAGGTGTTGAACACTAGGACTGTCTGAGTGGTCTGAGTTGGGAGGGGAGAACTAGATGTTATTGGGAGAGAGGTGTTGAACACTAGGACTGTCTGAGTGGTCTGAGTTGGGAGGGGAGAACTAGCTGTTATTGGGAGAGAGGTGTTGAACACTAGGACTGTCTGAGGGGTCTGAGTTGGGAAGGGAGAACTAGCTGTTATTGGGAGAGAGGTGTTGAACACTAGGACTGTCAGAGGGGTCTGAGTTGGGAGGGGAGAACTAGATGTTATTGGGAGAGAGGTGTTGAACACTAGGACTGTCTGAGGGGTCTGAGTTGGGAAGGGAGAACTAGCTGTTATTGGGAGAGAGGTGTTGAACACTAGGACTGTCTGAGGGGTCTGAGTTGAGAAGGGAGAACTAGATGTTATTGGGAGAGAGGTGTTGAACACTAGGACTGTCTGAGGGGTCTGAGTTGAGAAGGGAGAACTAGATGTTATTGGGAGAGAGGTGTTGAACACTAGGACTGTCTGAGGGGTCTGAGTTGAGAAGGGAGAACTAGATGTTATTGGGAGAGAGGTGTTGAACACTAGGACTGTCTGAGGGGTCTGAGTTGAGAAGGGAAAACTAGATGTTATTGGGAGAGAGGTGTTGAACACTAGGACTGTCTGAGGGGTCTGAGTTGAGAAGGGAGAACTAGATGTTATTGGGAGAGAGGTGTTGAACACTAGGACTGTCTGAGGGGTCTGAGTTGGGAGGGGAGAACTAGCTGTTATTGGGAGAGAGGTGTTGAACACTAGGACTGTCTGAGGGGTCTGAGTTGGTAGGGGAGAACTAGATGTTATTGGGAGAGAGGTGTTGAACACTAGGACTGTCTGAGTGGTCTGAGTTGGGAGGGGAGAACTAGCTGTTATTGGGAGAGAGGTGTTGAACACTAGGACTGTCTGAGTGGTCTGAGTTGGGAGGGGAGAACTAGCTGTTATTGGGAGAGAGGTGTTGAACACTAGGACTGTCAGAGGGGTCTGAGTTGGGAGGGGAGAACTAGATGTTATTGGGAGAGAGGTGTTGAACACTAGGACTGTCTGAGGGGTCTGAGTTGGTAGGGGAGAACTAGATGTTATTGGGAGAGAGGTGTTGAACACTAGGACTGTCTGAGTGGTCTGAGTTGAGAAGGGAGAACTAGATGTTATTGGGAGAGAGGTGTTGAACACTAGGACTGTCTGAGGGGTCTGAGTTGAGAAGGGAGAACTAGATGTTATTGGGAGAGAGGTGTTGTTTTTCGCGACGCGGATCCTGTGTTCTGCCTTACAAACAGGACAACGGAGTGGATCCTATGCAGCGACCCAAAAAAACGACTCCGAAAGAGAGGGAAACGAGGCGGTCTTCTGGTCAGACTCCGGAGACGGGCACAGCGCGCACCACTCCCTAGCATTCTTCTTGCCAATGTCCAGTCTCTTGACAACAAGGTTGATGAAATCCGAGCAAGGGTAGCATTCCAGAGGGACATCAGAGACTGTAACGTTCTTTGCTTCACGGAAACGTGGCTTACTGGAGAGACGCAATCCGAAGCGGTGCAGCCAACAGGTTTCTCCACGCATCGCGCAGACAGGAAAAAACATCTTTCTGGTAAAAAGAGGGGCGGGGGC
Source organism: Oncorhynchus mykiss (assembly GCF_057628025.1). Lineage (NCBI taxonomy): Eukaryota > Metazoa > Chordata > Actinopteri > Salmoniformes > Salmonidae > Oncorhynchus > Oncorhynchus mykiss. The sequence continues at coordinate 78,891,623 of NC_143034.1, read as the reverse complement.
GTATGCCTTATGACTAACGTGACATGGTGCGATGAAAGAAACATACAGGAACTCAAATCCTTCTGTTCACCTGATTTAGAATTCCTCACAATCAAATGTAGACCGCATTATCTACCAAGAGAATTCTCTTCGATTATAATCACAGCCGTATATATCCCCCCCCAAGCAGACACATCGATGGCTCTGAACGAACTTTATTTAACTCTCTGCAAACTGGAAATAATTTATCCGGAGGCTGCATTCATTGTAGCTGGGGATTTTAACAAGGCTAATCTGAAAACAAGACTCCCCAAATTTTATCAGCATATCGATTGCGCAACCAGGGGAGGAAAGACCTTGGACCATTGTTACTCTAACTTCCGCGACGCATATAAGGCCCTGCCCCGCCCCCCTTTCGGAAAAGCTGACCACGACTCCATTTTGTTGATCCCTGCCTACAGACAGAAACTAAAACAAGAGGCTCCCACGCTGAGGTCTGTCCAACGCTGGTCCGACCAAGCTGACTCCACACTCCAAGACTGCTTCCAACACGTGGACTGGGAGATGTTTCGTATTGCGTCAGATAACAACATTGACGAATACGCTGATTCGGTGTGCGAGTTCATTAGAACGTGCGTTGAAGATGTCGTTCCCATAGCAACGATTAAAACATTCCCTAACCAGAAACCGTGGATTGATGGCAGCATTCGTGTGAAACTGAAAGCGCGAACCACTGCTTTTAATCAGGGCAAGGTGTCTGGTAACATGACCGAATACAAACAGTGCAGCTATTCCCTCCGCAAGGCTATCAAACAAGCTAAGCGCCAGTACAGAGACAAAGTAGAATCTCAATTCAACGGCTCAGACACAAGAGGCATGTGGCAGGGTCTACAGTCAATCACGGACTACAGGAAGAAACCCAGCCCAGTCACGGACCAGGATGTCTTGCTCCCAGGCAGACTAAATAACTTTTTTGCCCGCTTTGAGGACAATACAGTGCCACTGACACGGCCTGCAACGAAAACATGCGGTCTCTCCTTCACTGCAGCAGAGGTGAGTAAGACATTTAAACGTGTTAACCCTCGCAAGGCTGCAGGCCCAGATGGCATCCCCAGCCGCGCCCTCAGAGCATGCGCAGACCAGCTGGCCGGTGTGTTTACGGACATATTCAATCAATCCCTATACCAGTCTGCTGTTCCCACATGCTTCAAGAGGGCCACCATTGTTCCTGTTCCCAAGAAAGCTAAGGTAACTGAGCTAAATGACTACCGCCCCGTAGCACTCACATCCGTCATCATGAAGTGCTTTGAGAGACTAGTCAAGGACCATATCACCTCCACCCTACCTGACACCCTAGACCCACTCCAATTTGCTTACCGCCCAAATAGGTCCACAGACGATGCAATCTCAACCACACTGCACACTGCCCTAACCCATCTGGACAAGAGGAATACCTATGTGAGAATGCTGTTCATCGACTACAGCTCGGCATTCAACACCATAGTACCCTCCAAGCTCGTCATCAAGCTCGAGACCCTGGGTCTCGACCCCGCCCTGTGCAACTGGGTACTGGACTTCCTGACGGGCCGCCCCCAGGTGGTGAGGGTAGGCAACAACATCTCCTCCCCGCTGATCCTCAACACGGGGGCCCCACAAGGTTGCGTTCTGAGCCCTCTCCTGTACTCCCTGTTCACCCACGACTGCGTGGCCACGCACGCCTCCAACTCAATCATCAAGTTTGCGGACGACACAACAGTGGTAGGCTTGATTACCAACAACGATGAGACGGCCTACAGGGAGGAGGTGAGGGCCCTCGGAGTGTGGTGTCAGGAAAACAACCTCACACTCAACGTCAACAAAACTAAGGAGATGATTGTGGACTTCAGGAAACAGCAGAGGGAACACCCCCCTATCCACATCGATGGAACAGTAGTGGAGAGGGTAGCAAGTTTTAAGTTCCTCGGCATACACATCACAGACAAACTGAATTGGTCCACTCACACAGACAGCATCGTGAAGAAGGCGCAGCAGCGCCTCTTCAACCTCAGGAGGCTGAAGAAATTCGGCTTGTCACCAAAAGCACTCACAAACTTCTACAGATGCACAATCGAGAGCATCCTGGCGGGCTGTATCACCGCCTGGTATGGCAACTGCACCGCCCTCAACCGTAAGGCTCTCCAGAGGGTAGTGAGGTCTGCACAACGCATCACCGGGGGCAAACTACCTGCCCTCCAGGACACCTACACCACCCGATGTCACAGGAAGGCCATAAAGATCATCAAGGACATCAACCACCCGAGCCACTGCCTGTTCACCCCGCTATCATCCAGAAGGCGAGGTCAGTACAGGTGCATCAAAGCTGGGACCGAGAGACTGAAAAACAGCTTCTATCTCAAGGCCATCAGACTGTTAAACAGCCACCACTAACATTGAGTGGCTGCTGCCAACACACTGACACTGACTCAACTCCAGCCACTTTAATAATGGGAATTGATGGGAAATGATGTAAATATATCACTAGCCACTTTAAACAATGCTACCTTATATAAATGTTACTTACCCTACATTATTCATCTCATACGCATACGTATATACTGTACTCTATATCATCGACGGTATCCTTATGTAATACATGTATCACTAGCCACTTTATACTATACTATGCCACTTTGTTTACATACTCATCTCATTGTACATACTGTACTCGATACCATCTACTGTATCTTGCCTATGCTGCTCTGTACCATCACTCATTCATATATCCTTATGTACATATTCTTTATCCCCTTACACTGTGTACAAGACAGTAGTTTTGGAATTGTTAGTTAGATTACTTGTTATTACTGCATTGTCGGAACTAGAAGCACAAGCATTTCGCTACACTCGCATTAACATCTGCTAACCATGTGTATGTGACAAATAAAATTTGATTTGATTTGATTTGATTTGATTTGAACACTAGGACTGTCTGAGGGGTCTGAGTTGAGAAGGGAAAACTAGATGTTATTGGGAGAGACGTTTGGAACACTTTTTCCATATTGGTCTAGTAACTAATAGGTGATGACACCAGGCAGGCCAAAACTCCACCCCACCAAAACAGGCTGAGATTTCATGCGGTCTTTTCAAACAGCTCTTATACTAAAAGGACATGATTATGATTTTCCCCAATTACACAGTATTATTCCAACCTCATAGTGTGGTAATATACAGCGTCATCAGAAAGTATTCAGACCCCTGGACCTTTTACACATTTTGTTACGTTACAGCTTTATTATAAAATGTATTAAATCATCATTCAATCTCCACACAGTACCCCATAATGACATCACAATACCCCATAATGACATCACAATACCCCATAATGACATCACAATACCCCATAATGACATCACAATACCCCATAATGACATCACAATACCCCATAATGACATCACAATACCCCATAATGACATCACAAAACCCCATAATGACATCACAATACCCCATAATGACATCACAATACCCCATAATGACATCACAATACCCCATAATGACATCACAATACCCCATAATGACATCACAATACCCCATAATGACATCACAATACCCCATAATGACATCACAATACCCCATAATGACATCACAATACCCCATAATGACATCACAAAACCCCATAATGACATCACAATACCCCATAATGACATCACAATACCCCATAATGACATCACAATACCCCATAATGACATCACAATACCCCATAATGACATCACAATACCCCATAATGACATCACAAAACCCCATAATGACATCACAATACCCCATAATGACATCACAATACCCCATAATGACATCACAATACCCCATAATGACATCACAATACCCCATAATGACATCACGATACCCCATAATGACAGCTTATTGATTTATTTTTGCTCATTTATAAAAAAACGAAATATCATATTTACCTAAGTATTCAGACCTTTTACTCAGTAACTTGTTGAAGCACCTTTGACAGCGATTACAGCCTCAAGTCTTCTTGGGTATGATGCTACAAGCTTGGCACACCTGTATTTGGGGAGTTTTCCCCATTCTTCTCTGCAGATCCTCTCAAGCTCTGTCAGGTTGGATGGGGAGCGTCGCTGCACAGCTATTGTCAGGTCTCTCCAGAGATGTTCGATCGGGTTCAAGTCCGGGCTCTGGCTGGGCCACAAAGACATTCAGAGACTTGTCCCGAAGCCACTCCTGCATTGTCTTGGCTTTGTGCTTAGGGTCGTTGTCCTGTTGGAAGATGAACCTTCGTCCCAGTATGAGGTCCAGCGCTCTGGAGCAGGTTTTCATCAAGGAACTTTCAGTACTTTGCTCCGTTCATCTTTGTCTCAATCCTAACGAGTCTACCAGTTGCTGCTGCTGAAAAAGATCCCCACAGAATGATGCTGCCACCACCATGCTTCACTGTAGGGATGGTGACAGGTTTCCTCCAGAGTTGACGCTTGGCATTCAGGCCAAAGAGTTAAATCTTGGTTTCATCAGACCAGATCAAATCTCCACAGAGGATTTCTGGAGCTCTGTCAGAGTGACCCTCGGTTTCTAGGTCACCTCCCTGGACCAAGGCCCTTCTCCCCTGATTGCTCAGTTTGGCAGGGTGGCCAGCTCTAGGAAGAGTCTTGGTGGTTCCAAACTTCTTCCATTTAAGAATGATGGAGGCCACTATGTTCTTGGGGACCTTTAATGCTGCAGAAATGTTTTGGTACCCTTCCCCAGATCTGTGCCTCGACACAATCCTGTCTTGGAGCTCCGCTGTCAATTCCTTCAACCTCATGACTTGGTATTTGCTCTGACATGCACTGTCAACTGTGGGAACTTAAATAGACTGGTGTGAGCCTTTCCAAATCATGTCCAATCAAACTAATTTACCACAGGTGAACTCCAATCAAGTTGTAGAAACATCGCAAGGATGATCAACGAAAACAGGATGCACTTGAACTCAATTTCGAGTCTCAAAGCAAAGGGTCTGAATACTTATGTAAATAAGGTATATCTGTCTTTTTTTATTTTATAAATGAGCAAACATTTCTAAAAACCTGTTTTCGCTTTGTCATCAGGAGGTATTGTATGTAGACTGCTGAGGATAAAAATAAAAAATGTAAATCCATTTTAGAAAAAGGCTGTAAAACATGGGAAAAGTCGATGGGGTATATGAATACTTTCCAAAGGCACCGTGTATAAAACCCAGGAAAAGCACATTGTGGACTGCACTGGGCCTTTACAGAAGAAACACAGACCTGCACTCAGTTCATTAAGCTGAAAAGAACTGACGTGATATTGGCTAGAGCAGTGTGCTTTTTCCCTTTCAACACATGACTCTCGCGCACCTGCAACAACCCCGAATCACATGGGAGAGTGATTTTCCTCACACTGAATGTCTTGATTGCACTATATAATAGTGACAGAGGTAGAATAGAGGGGTTTGAAACTGCCAAGGTGGTGGAGACCAGTGCTGCCTCCTCTCAACTCAGTGAAATCATTATCCTGGTCACCATTATCTACAGATGTGGGTTTAGAGGCATGTTAAATCACTATCCTGGTCACCATTATCTACTGATGTGGGTTTAGAGGCATGTTAAATCACTATCCTGGTCACCATTATCTACTGATGTGGGTTTAGAGGCATGTTAAATCACTATCCTGGTCACCATTATCTACTGATGTGGGTTTAGAGGCATGTTAAATCACTATCCCTGGTCACCATTATCTACTGATGTGGGTTTAGAGGCATGTTAAATCACTATCCTGGTCACCATTATCTACTGATGTGGGTTTAGAGGCATGTTAAATCACTATCCTGGTCACCATTATCTACTGATGTGGGTTTAGAGGCATGTTAAATCACTATCCTGGTCACCATTATCTACTGATGTGGGTTTAGAGGCATGTTAAATCACTACCCTGGTCACCATTATCTACTGATGTGGGTTTAGAGGCATGTGAAATCATTATCCTGGTCACCATTATCTACAGATGTGGGTTTAGAGGCATGTTAAATCACTATCCCTGGTAACCATTATCTACAGATGTGGGTTTAGAGGCATGTTAAATCACTATCCCTGGTCACCATTATCTACAGATGTGGGTTTAGAGGCATGTTAAATCACTACCCTGGTCACCATTATCTACAGATGTGGGTTTAGAGGCATGTTAAATCACTACCCTGGTAACCATTATCTACAGATGTGGGTTTAGAGGCATGTTAAATCACTATCCCTGGTCACCATTATCTACAGATGTGGGTTTAGAGGCATGTTAAATCACTATCCTGGTCACCATTATCTACAGATGTGGGTTTAGAGGCATGTTAAATCACTATCCCTGGTCACCATTATCTACAGATGTGGGTTTAGAGGCATGTTAAATCACTACCCTGATCACCATTATCTACAGATGTGGGTTTAGAGGCATGTTAAATCACTACCCTGGTCACCATTATCTACAGATGTGGGTTTAGAGGCATGTTAAATCACTATCCCTGGTCACCATTATCTACAGATGTGGGTTTAGAGGCATGTTAAATCACTACCCTGGTCACCATTATCTACAGATGTGGGTTTAGAGGCATGTTAAATCACTATCCCTGGTCACCATTATCTACAGATGTGGGTTTAGAGGCATGTTAAATCACTATCCTGGTCACCATTATCTACAGATGTGGGTTTAGAGGCATGTTAAATCACTATCCCTGGTCACCATTATCTACTGATGTGGGTTTAGAGGCATGTTAAATCACTACCCTGGTCACCATTATCTACTGATGTGGGTTTAGAGGCATGTTAAATCACTATCCTGGTCACCATTATCTACAGATGTGGGTTTAGAGGCATGTTAAATCACTACCCTGGTCACCATTATCTACAGATGTGGGTTTAGAGGCATGTTAAATCACTATCCCTGGTAACCATTATCTACAGATGTGGGTTTAGAGGCATGTTAAATCACTATCCCTGGTCACCATTATCTACAGATGTGGGTTTAGAGGCATGTTAAATCACTACCCTGGTCACCATTATCTACAGATGTGGGTTTAGAGGCATGTTAAATCACTACCCTGGTAACCATTATCTACAGATGTGGGTTTAGAGGCATGTTAAATCACTATCCCTGGTCACCATTATCTACAGATGTGGGTTTAGAGGCATGTTAAATCACTATCCTGGTCACCATTATCTACAGATGTGGGTTTAGAGGCATGTTAAATCACTACCCTGGTCACCATTATCTACAGATGTGGGTTTAGAGGCATGTTAAATCACTATCCTGGTCACCATTATCTACTGATGTGGGTTTAGAGGCATGTTAAATCACTATCCTGGTCACCATTATCTACAGATGTGGGTTTAGAGGCATGTTAAATCACTATCCCTGGTCACCATTATCTACAGATGTGGGTTTAGAGGCATGTTAAATCACTATCCCTGGTCACCATTATCTACAGATGTGGGTTTAGAGGCATGTTAAATCACTATCCTGGTCACCATTATCTACAGATGTGGGTTTAGAGGCATGTTAAATCACTACCCTGGTCACCATTATCTACAGATGTGGGTTTAGAGGCATGTTAAATCACTATCCTGGTCACCATTATCTACTGATGTGGGTTTAGAGGCATGTTAAATCACTATCCTGGTCACCATTATCTACAGATGTGGGTTTAGAGGCATGTTAAATCACTATCCCTGGTCACCATTATCTACAGATGTGGGTTTAGAGGCATGTGAAATCATTATCCTGGTCACCATTATCTACAGATGTGGGTTTAGAGGCATGTTAAATCCCTACCCTGGTCACCATTATCTACAGATGTGGGTTTAGAGGCATGTTAAATCACTATCCTGGTCACCATTATCTACAGATGTGGGTTTAGAGGCATGTTAAATCACTATCCTGGTCACCATTATCTACTGATGTGGGTTTAGAGGCATGTTAAATCACTATCCTGGTCACCATTATCTACAGATGTGGGTTTAGAGGCATGTTAAATCACTATCCTGGTCACCATTATCTACAGATGTGGGTTTAGAGGCATGTTAAATCACTATCTTGGTCACCATTATCTACAGATGTGGGTTTAGAGGCATGTGAAATCATTATCCTGGTCACCATTATCTACAGATGTGGGTTTAGAGGCATGTTAAATCACTATCCTGGTCACCATTATCTACAGATGTGGGTTTAGAGGCATGTTAAATCACTATCCTGGTCACCATTATCTACTGATGTGGGTTTAGAGGCATGTTAAATCACTATCCTGGTCACCATTATCTACAGATGTGGGTTTAGAGGCATGTTAAATCATTATCCTGGTCACCATTATCTACAGATGTGGGTTTAGAGGCATGTTAAATCACTATCCTGGTCACCATTATCTACAGATGTGGGTTTAGAGGCATGTTAAATCACTACCCTGGTCACCATTATCTACAGATGTGGGTTTAGAGGCATGTTAAATCACTATCCTGGTCACCATTATCTACAGATGTGGGTTTAGAGGCATGTTAAATCATTATCCTGGTCACCATTATCTACAGATGTGGGTTTAGAGGCATGTTAAATCACTATCCCTGGTCACCATTATCTACAGATGTGGGTTCTATCCCTGGTCACCATTATCTACAGATGTGGGTTTAGAGGCATGTTAAATCACTATCCTGGTCACCATTATCTACAGATGTGGGTTTAGAGGCATGTTAAATCACTATCCCTGGTCACCATTATCTACAGATGTGGGTTTAGAGGCATGTTAAATCACTATCCCTGGTCACCATTATCTACAGATGTGGGTTTAGAGGCATGTTAAATCACTATCCTGGTCACCATTATCTACAGATGTGGGTTTAGAGGCATGTTAAATCACTACCCTGGTCACCATTATCTACAGATGTGGGTTTAGAGGCATGTTAAATCACTATCCTGGTCACCATTATCTACAGATGTGGGTTTAGAGGCATGTTAAATCACTATCCTGGTCACCATTATCTACAGATGTGGGTTTAGAGGCATGTTAAATCACTATCCTGGTCACCATTATCTACAGATGTGGGTTTAGAGGCATGTTAAATCACTATCCTGGTCACCATTATCTACAGATGTGGGTTTAGAGGCATGTTAAATCACTACCCTCGTCACCATTATCTACAGATGTGGGTTTAGAGGCATGTTAAATCACTATCCTGGTCACCATTATCTACTGATGTGGGTTTAGAGGCATGTTAAATCACTATCCTGGTCACCATTATCTACAGATGTGGGTTTAGAGGCATGTTAAATCACTATCCCTGGTCACCATTATCTACAGATGTGGGTTTAGAGGCATGTGAAATCATTATCCTGGTCACCATTATCTACAGATGTGGGTTTAGAGGCATGTTAAATCCCTACCCTGGTCACCATTATCTACAGATGTGGGTTTAGAGGCATGTTAAATCACTATCCTGGTCACCATTATCTACAGATGTGGGTTTAGAGGCATGTTAAATCACTATCCTGGTCACCATTATCTACTGATGTGGGTTTAGAGGCATGTTAAATCACTATCCTGGTCACCATTATCTACAGATGTGGGTTTAGAGGCATGTTAAATCACTATCCTGGTCACCATTATCTACAGATGTGGGTTTAGAGGCATGTTAAATCACTATCTTGGTCACCATTATCTACAGATGTGGGTTTAGAGGCATGTGAAATCATTATCCTGGTCACCATTATCTACAGATGTGGGTTTAGAGGCATGTTAAATCACTATCCTGGTCACCATTATCTACAGATGTGGGTTTAGAGGCATGTTAAATCACTATCCTGGTCACCATTATCTACTGATGTGGGTTTAGAGGCATGTTAAATCACTATCCTGGTCACCATTATCTACAGATGTGGGTTTAGAGGCATGTTAAATCATTATCCTGGTCACCATTATCTACAGATGTGGGTTTAGAGGCATGTTAAATCACTATCCTGGTCACCATTATCTACAGATGTGGGTTTAGAGGCATGTTAAATCACTACCCTGGTCACCATTATCTACAGATGTGGGTTTAGAGGCATGTTAAATCACTATCCTGGTCACCATTATCTACAGATGTGGGTTTAGAGGCATGTTAAATCATTATCCTGGTCACCATTATCTACAGATGTGGGTTTAGAGGCATGTTAAATCACTATCCCTGGTCACCATTATCTACAGATGTGGGTTCTATCCCTGGTCACCATTATCTACAGATGTGGGTTTAGAGGCATGTTAAATCACTATCCTGGTCACCATTATCTACAGATGTGGGTTTAGAGGCATGTTAAATCACTATCCTGGTCACCATTATCTACTGATGTGGGTTTAGAGGCATGTTAAATCACTATCCTGGTCACCATTATCTACAGATGTGGGTTTAGAGGCATGTTAAATCACTATCCCTGGTCACCATTATCTACAGATGTGGGTTTAGAGGCATGTGAAATCATTATCCTGGTCACCATTATCTACAGATGTGGGTTTAGAGGCATGTTAAATCCCTACCCTGGTCACCATTATCTACAGATGTGGGTTTAGAGGCATGTTAAATCACTATCCTGGTCACCATTATCTACAGATGTGGGTTTAGAGGCATGTTAAATCACTATCCTGGTCACCATTATCTACTGATGTGGGTTTAGAGGCATGTTAAATCACTATCCTGGTCACCATTATCTACAGATGTGGGTTTAGAGGCATGTTAAATCACTATCCTGGTCACCATTATCTACAGATGTGGGTTTAGAGGCATGTTAAATCACTATCTTGGTCACCATTATCTACAGATGTGGGTTTAGAGGCATGTGAAATCATTATCCTGGTCACCATTATCTACAGATGTGGGTTTAGAGGCATGTTAAATCACTATCCTGGTCACCATTATCTACAGATGTGGGTTTAGAGGCATGTTAAATCACTATCCTGGTCACCATTATCTACTGATGTGGGTTTAGAGGCATGTTAAATCACTATCCTGGTCACCATTATCTACAGATGTGGGTTTAGAGGCATGTTAAATCATTATCCTGGTCACCATTATCTACAGATGTGGGTTTAGAGGCATGTTAAATCACTATCCTGGTCACCATTATCTACAGATGTGGGTTTAGAGGCATGTTAAATCACTACCCTGGTCACCATTATCTACAGATGTGGGTTTAGAGGCATGTTAAATCACTATCCTGGTCACCATTATCTACAGATGTGGGTTTAGAGGCATGTTAAATCATTATCCTGGTCACCATTATCTACAGATGTGGGTTTAGAGGCATGTTAAATCACTATCCCTGGTCACCATTATCTACAGATGTGGGTTCTATCCCTGGTCACCATTATCTACAGATGTGGGTTTAGAGGCATGTTAAATCACTATCCTGGTCACCATTATCTACAGATGTGGGTTTAGAGGCATGTTAAATCACTATCCCTGGTCACCATTATCTACAGATGTGGGTTTAGAGGCATGTTAAATCACTATCCCTGGTCACCATTATCTACAGATGTGGGTTTAGAGGCATGTTAAATCACTATCCTGGTCACCATTATCTACAGATGTGGGTTTAGAGGCATGTTAAATCACTACCCTGGTCACCATTATCTACAGATGTGGGTTTAGAGGCATGTTAAATCACTATCCTGGTCACCATTATCTACAGATGTGGGTTTAGAGGCATGTTAAATCACTATCCTGGTCACCATTATCTACAGATGTGGGTTTAGAGGCATGTTAAATCACTATCCTGGTCACCATTATCTACAGATGTGGGTTTAGAGGCATGTTAAATCACTATCCTGGTCACCATTATCTACAGATGTGGGTTTAGAGGCATGTTAAATCACTATCCTGGTCACCATTATCTACAGATGTGGGTTTAGAGGCATGTTAAATCACTATCCTGGTCACCATTATCTACTGATGTGGGTTTAGAGGCATGTTAAATCACTATCCTGGTCACCATTATCTACAGATGTGGGTTTAGAGGCATGTTAAATCACTATCCCTGGTCACCATTATCTACAGATGTGGGTTCTATCCCTGGTCACCATTATCTACAGATGTGGGTTTAGAGGCATGTTAAATCACTATCCTGGTCACCATTATCTACAGATGTGGGTTTAGAGGCATGTTAAATCACTATCCCTGGTCACCATTATCTACAGATGTGGGTTTAGAGGCATGTTAAATCACTATCCCTGGTCACCATTATCTACAGATGTGGGTTTAGAGGCATGTTAAATCACTATCCTGGTCACCATTATCTACAGATGTGGGTTTAGAGGCATGTTAAATCACTACCCTGGTCACCATTATCTACAGATGTGGGTTTAGAGGCATGTTAAATCACTATCCTGGTCACCATTATCTACAGATGTGGGTTTAGAGGCATGTTAAATCACTATCCTGGTCACCATTATCTACAGATGTGGGTTTAGAGGCATGTTAAATCACTATCCTGGTCACCATTATCTACAGATGTGGGTTTAGAGGCATGTTAAATCACTATCCTGGTCACCATTATCTACAGATGTGGGTTTAGAGGCATGTTAAATCATTATCCTGGTCACCATTATCTACAGATGTGGGTTTAGAGGCATGTTAAATCACTATCCTGGTCACCATTATCTACAGATGTGGGTTTAGAGGCATGTTAAATCACTATCCCTGGTCACCATTATCTACAGATGTGGGTTTAGAGGCATGTTAAATCACTATCCCTGGTCACCATTATCTACAGATGTGGGTTTAGAGGCATGTTAAATCACTATCCCTGGTCACCATTATCTACAGATGTGGGTTTAGAGGCATGTTAAATCATTATCCTGGTCACCATTATCTACAGATGTGGGTTTAGAGGCATGTTAAATCACTACCCTGGTCACCATTATCTACAGATATGGGTTTAGAGGCATGTGAAATCATTATCCTGGTCACCATTATCTACAGATGTGGGTTTAGAGGCATGTTAAATCACTACCCTGGTCACCATTATCTACAGATGTGGGTTTAGAGGCATGTTAAATCACTACCCTGGTCACCATTATCTACAGATGTGGGTTTAGAGGCATGTTAAATCACTACCCTGGTAACCATTATCTACAGATGTGGGTTTAGAGGCATGTTAAATCACTATCCCTGGTCACCATTATCTACAGATGTGGGTTTAGAGGCATGTTAAATCACTATCCTGGTCACCATTATCTACAGATGTGGGTTTAGAGGCATGTTAAATCACTATCCCTGGTCACCATTATCTACAGATGTGGGTTTAGAGGCATGTTAAATCACTATCCCTGGTCACCATTATCTACTGATGTGGGTTTAGAGGCATGTTAAATCACTACCCTGGTAACCATTATCTACAGATGTGGGTTTAGAGGCATGTTAAATCACTATCCCTGGTCACCATTATCTACAGATGTGGGTTTAGAGGCATGTTAAATCACTATCCTGGTCACCATTATCTACAGATGTGGGTTTAGAGGCATGTTAAATCACTATCCCTGGTCACCATTATCTACTGATGTGGGTTTAGAGGCATGTTAAATCACTACCCTGGTCACCATTATCTACTGATGTGGGTTTAGAGGCATGTTAAATCACTATCCTGGTCACCATTATCTACAGATGTGGGTTTAGAGGCATGTTAAATCACTACCCTGGTCACCATTATCTACAGATGTGGGTTTAGAGGCATGTTAAATCACTATCCCTGGTAACCATTATCTACAGATGTGGGTTTAGAGGCATGTTAAATCACTATCCCTGGTCACCATTATCTACAGATGTGGGTTTAGAGGCATGTTAAATCACTACCCTGGTCACCATTATCTACAGATGTGGGTTTAGAGGCATGTTAAATCACTACCCTGGTAACCATTATCTACAGATGTGGGTTTAGAGGCATGTTAAATCACTATCCCTGGTCACCATTATCTACAGATGTGGGTTTAGAGGCATGTTAAATCACTATCCTGGTCACCATTATCTACAGATGTGGGTTTAGAGGCATGTTAAATCACTACCCTGGTCACCATTATCTACAGATGTGGGTTTAGAGGCATGTTAAATCACTATCCTGGTCACCATTATCTACTGATGTGGGTTTAGAGGCATGTTAAATCACTATCCTGGTCACCATTATCTACAGATGTGGGTTTAGAGGCATGTTAAATCACTATCCCTGGTCACCATTATCTACAGATGTGGGTTTAGAGGCATGTGAAATCATTATCCTGGTCACCATTATCTACAGATGTGGGTTTAGATGCATGTTAAACCCTACCCTGGTCACCATTATCTACAGATGTGGGTTTAGAGGCATGTTAAATCACTATCCTGGTCACCATTATCTACAGATGTGGGTTTAGAGGCATGTTAAATCACTATCCTGGTCACCATTATCTACTGATGTGGGTTTAGAGGCATGTTAAATCACTATCCTGGTCACCATTATCTACAGATGTGGGTTTAGAGGCATGTTAAATCACTATCCTGGTCACCATTATCTACAGATGTGGGTTTAGAGGCATGTTAAATCACTATCTTGGTCACCATTATCTACAGATGTGGGTTTAGAGGCATGTGAAATCATTATCCTGGTCACCATTATCTACAGATGTGGGTTTAGAGGCATGTTAAATCACTATCCTGGTCACCATTATCTACAGATGTGGGTTTAGAGGCATGTTAAATCACTATCCTGGTCACCATTATCTACTGATGTGGGTTTAGAGGCATGTTAAATCACTATCCTGGTCACCATTATCTACAGATGTGGGTTTAGAGGCATGTTAAATCATTATCCTGGTCACCATTATCTACAGATGTGGGTTTAGAGGCATGTTAAATCACTATCCTGGTCACCATTATCTACAGATGTGGGTTTAGAGGCATGTTAAATCACTACCCTGGTCACCATTATCTACAGATGTGGGTTTAGAGGCATGTTAAATCACTATCCTGGTCACCATTATCTACAGATGTGGGTTTAGAGGCATGTTAAATCATTATCCTGGTCACCATTATCTACAGATGTGGGTTTAGAGGCATGTTAAATCACTATCCCTGGTCACCATTATCTACAGATGTGGGTTCTATCCCTGGTCACCATTATCTACAGATGTGGGTTTAGAGGCATGTTAAATCACTATCCTGGTCACCATTATCTACAGATGTGGGTTTAGAGGCATGTTAAATCACTATCCCTGGTCACCATTATCTACAGATGTGGGTTTAGAGGCATGTTAAATCACTATCCCTGGTCACCATTATCTACAGATGTGGGTTTAGAGGCATGTTAAATCACTATCCTGGTCACCATTATCTACAGATGTGGGTTTAGAGGCATGTTAAATCACTACCCTGGTCACCATTATCTACAGATGTGGGTTTAGAGGCATGTTAAATCACTATCCTGGTCACCATTATCTACAGATGTGGGTTTAGAGGCATGTTAAATCACTATCCTGGTCACCATTATCTACAGATGTGGGTTTAGAGGCATGTTAAATCACTATCCTGGTCACCATTATCTACAGATGTGGGTTTAGAGGCATGTTAAATCACTATCCTGGTCACCATTATCTACAGATGTGGGTTTAGAGGCATGTTAAATCATTATCCTGGTCACCATTATCTACAGATGTGGGTTTAGAGGCATGTTAAATCACTATCCTGGTCACCATTATCTACAGATGTGGGTTTAGAGGCATGTTAAATCACTATCCCTGGTCACCATTATCTACAGATGTGGGTTTAGAGGCATGTTAAATCACTATCCCTGGTCACCATTATCTACAGATGTGGGTTTAGAGGCATGTTAAATCACTATCCCTGGTCACCATTATCTACAGATGTGGGTTTAGAGGCATGTTAAATCATTATCCTGGTCACCATTATCTACAGATGTGGGTTTAGAGGCATGTTAAATCACTACCCTGGTCACCATTATCTACAGATATGGGTTTAGAGGCATGTGAAATCATTATCCTGGTCACCATTATCTACAGATGTGGGTTTAGAGGCATGTTAAATCACTACCCTGGTCACCATTATCTACAGATGTGGGTTTAGAGGCATGTTAAATCACTATCCTGGTCACCATTATCTACAGATGTGGGTTTAGAGGCATGTTAAATCACTATCCTGGTCACCATTATCTACTGATGTGGGTTTAGAGGCATGTTAAATCACTATCCTGGTCACCATTATCTACAGATGTGGGTTTAGAGGCATGTTAAATCACTATCCTGGTCACCATTATCTACAGATGTGGGTTTAGAGGCATGTTAAATCACTATCTTGGTCACCATTATCTACAGATGTGGGTTTAGAGGCATGTGAAATCATTATCCTGGTCACCATTATCTACAGATGTGGGTTTAGAGGCATGTTAAATCACTATCCTGGTCACCATTATCTACAGATGTGGGTTTAGAGGCATGTTAAATCACTATCCTGGTCACCATTATCTACAGATGTGGGTTTAGAGACATGTTAAATCACTACCCTGGTCACCATTATCTACAGATGTGGGTTTAGAGGCATGTTAAATCACTATCCTGGTCACCATTATCTACAGATGTGGGTTTAGAGGCATGTTAAATCACTATCCTGGTCACCATTATCTACAGATGTGGGTTTAGAGGCATGTTAAATCACTATCCCTGGTCACCATTATCTACAGATGTGGGTTTAGAGGCATGTTAAATCACTACCCTGGTCACCATTATCTACAGATGTGGGTTTAGAGGCATGTGAAATCATTATCCTGGTCACCATTATCTACAGATGTGGGTTTAGAGGCATGTTAAATCACTATCCCTGGTCACCATTATCTACAGATGTGGGTTTAGAGGCATGTTAAATCACTATCCTGGTCACCATTATCTACAGATGTGGGTTTAGAGGCATGTTAAATCACTATCCCTGGTCACCATTATCTACAGATGTGGGTTTAGAGGCATGTTAAATCACTATCCTGGTCACCATTATCGACAGATCTATGTACATCTCTTATTTAATTCAACCGAGTAGACTAGTACAGTACCAGGCAACAGTTTGGACACACCTACTCATTCAAGGGTTTTTCTTTCTTTTCACCATTTTCTACCTGATAAAATAATAGTGACGACATCAAAACTATGAAATAACACATACGGAATCATGTAGTAAGCAAAAAATAAATAAATAAATGTTAAACTAATCTAAATATATGTTAATATTCTTCAAAGTAGTCACCCTTTGCCTTGATGACAGCTTTGAACACTCTTGGCATTCTCTCCACCAGCTTCATGAGGTTGTCCCATTGAATGCATTTTAATGAACAGGTGTGCCTTGTTAGAAGTTAATTTGTGGAATTTCTTTCCTTCTTAATGCGTTTGAGCCAATCAGTTGTGTTGGTGGGGGGGGGGGGGGGGGGGGGTATACAGAAGGTTGTCTTATTTGTGGAATTTCAACAAAAAAAAACTTAAAAACCCGTTTTCACTTTGTCATTATGGGGGTATTGTGATGTCATTTTGGGGTATTGTGATGTCATTATGGGGGTATTGTGATGTCATTATGGGGTATTGTGTGTAGATTGATGATGAGGGAAAAAATAACTCAATTGAATCAGTTTTAGAATACGGCTGTAACGTAACAAGATGTGGAAAAAGTCAAGGGGGTCGGAACACTTTCCGAAGGCACTGTAGATGTTCTGTCTCTGTCCACAACAATTTAACATTGTTTTCTCTTTCAGAAACTGTCACAGTCCTTGGTTTCAAATACAGCATAAATTACTGATTTAAAAAAAAAGCATTCTTCCAAACATAGTAAATAGACCGGTAGCTTATGTAAAAGTATAGTATATGCGTCAGTATTGCTTTGCGACAGGAGCACAACATCACAGCCTAATGAATCTCAGAGCCCAGACCATAGCAGATAGAAATACAATAATATAGGGCCTCATTGTCCAGGCGGAGTTACCTATATAGCAGATAGTTAGTTACCTATTCTTCTCAGAAATGGCGCACGCAGTTATTTAATGTGGCGTTTACACAGCTAAATGTATACATGAGGCCCCCAGAGGGGCGAAGACCCCTGGTTTACCTGACGGTACCTTACCTGTGCAGTACACTGTTTTGGCCACCGTTGCCATGACTACGCTGGTCAGCCCAGTCCCTGCCCCCAACTCCAAGACGGTGGCTCCTCTGAATGTAGTTGGCTGAGACAGGATTAAATCAGCCAATAGGAAGGCGCCACGCCAGACCTAGTAAAAGAGCCACACAGCACCTTCAGAAACGATTCACACACCTTGACTTTATCCACATTGTGTTGTATTACAGCCTGAATTTAAAATGGATTACATTGATATTTTGTTGGTCACTGGCCTGACACACAATACCCCATAATGTCAAAGTGGAATTAAGTTTTTTTGATTTTTTTTAAACCAAAAATTATAATATGAAAAGCTGAAATGTCTTGAGTCAATAAGTATTCAACCCTGTTGTTATGGAAACGCCTAAATAAGTTCAGGAGTAAAAATGTGCTTAACAAGTCACATAATGAGTTGCGTGGACTCACTGTGTGTAATAATAGTGGTTAACATGATTTCTGACCACGTCATCTCTGTACCCCACATATACAATTATCTGTAAAGTCGAGATGTGAATTACAAGCACAGAATCAACTATTAAAGACCAGGGAGGTTCTCCAATGCCTCGTTAAGAAGAGCTCCTATTGGTAGATATTGAATATCCCTTTGAGCATGGTGAAGTTATTAATTACACTTTGGATGGTGCAACAATACACCCAATCACTTCAAAGATACAGGCGTCCTTCCTAACTCAGTTGCCGGAGAGGAAGGAAACCACTCAGTGATTTCACCATGAGAACAAAGGTGACTTTAAAACAGTTACAGAGTTTAATGGCTGTGACAGGAGAAAACTGAGGATGGATCAACTACATTTTTTTTTTTTATTTTACCCCTTTTTCTCCCCAATTTCGTGGTGTCCAATTGTTGTAGTAGCTACTAGCTTGTCTCATCGCTACAACTCCCGTACGGGCTCGGGAGAGACGAAGGCTGAATGTCATGCGTCCTCCGATACACAACCCAACCAGCCGTACTGCTTCTTAACACAGCGCGCATCCAACCCGGAAGCCAGCCGCACCAATGTGTCGGAGGCTACACCGTGCACCTGGCTTGGCTAGCGCGCACTGCGCCCGGCCCGCCACAGGAGTCGCTGGTGCGCGATGAGACAAGGAGATCCCTACCGACCAATCCCTCCCTAACCCGGACGACGCTAGGCCAATTGTGCGTCGCCCCACGGACCTCCCGGTCGCGGCCGGTTACGACAGAGCCTGGGCGCGAACCCAGGGACTCTGATGTGGATCAACAACATTGTAGTGACTCCTCAATACTAACCTAACTGACAGAGTTTAACCCCTTTGAGCATGGTGAAGTTATTAATTACACTTCGGATAGTGTACCAATACACCCAGACACTACAAAGATACAGGCGTCCCTCCTAACTCAGTTGCCGGAGAGGAAGGAAACCACTCAGTGATTTCACCATGAGGTCAATGGTGACTTTAAAACAGTTACAGAGTTTAATGGCTGTGACAGGAGGAAACTGAGGATGGATCAACTACATTATAGTTACTCCACAATACTAAACTAAATGACAGAGTGAAAAGAAGGAAGCCTGTACAGAATAAAAACATTCCAGAACATACATCCTGTTTGCAACGCGACCCTAAAGTAATACTGATAAAAATGTGGCAAAGAAATTAACTTTTTGTCCTGAATACAAAATGTTATGTTGTGGGCAAATACAATGCATTACTGACCACTCTCCATATGTTCAAGCATAGTGGTGGAAGCATCATGTTATGGGTATGCTTGTAAGAATTAAGGGCCGGGGAGTTTTTCAGGATAAAAAAAGAAACTAAATGGAGCTAGGCACAGGCAAAACCCTAGAGGAAAACCTGGTTCAGTCTGCTTTCCAACAGACACTGGGAGATGAATTCATCTTTCAGCAGGACAATAACCTAAAACACAAGGCCAAATATACACTGGAGTTGCTTATGATCCTGAGTGGCCGAGTTACAGTTATGACCTAAATCTACCTGTAAATCTATGGCAAGACCTACAAATGGTCGTCTAGCATGATCAACAACCAATTTGACAGAGTTTGAAGATAAAAAAAAAAGAATATTTAGGAAATGTTGAACATCTAGGTGTGAAAACTTTTGTAAATTAGTTATTTCTCTACATCTTTCTAAATAAATTTGCAAAAATGTCAAAAAACATGTTTTCTCTCTGTCATTATGGAGTATTGTGTCTTGATGGGTGAGAAAATCAATCAGTTTTGAATACAAGCTGTCACCCAACAACATGTGGAATAAGTCAAGGAGACAGAGACAGAGACAGAGACAGAGAGAGAGAGAGAGAGAGAGAGAGAGAGAGAGAGAGAGAGAGAGAGAGAGAGAGAGAGAGAGAGAGAGAGAGAGAGAGAGAGAGAGAGAGAGTGAGAGTGAGAGTGAGAGAGAGAGAGAGAGAAAGGCAAAGAGAGAGAGAGAGAGAGAAAGGCAAAGAGAGAGAGAGAGGCAAAAAGAGAGAGAGCGACACTCACCTGTTTGCCAACATCTTCTAAAGGCGTGGCCATAGTGTGTTCTGTTAAAGACATGTTGAATTTAAACAGTTATAACACACATAAACACAGTTATAACACATATAAACAGTTATAACACAGTTATAACACACATAAACACAGTTATAACACACATAAACACAGTTATAACACACATAAACACAGTTATAACACACAAACACAGTCATAACACACAGTTATAACACACATAAACACAGTTATAACACAAACACAGTTATAACAAACCATTATAACACACATATAAACAGTTATAACACAAAAACAGTTATAACACAGTTATAACACACAGTTATAACACACATACAGTTATAACACACAAACACAGTCATAACACAGTTATAACACACATAAACACAGTTATAACACATATAAACAGTTATAACACACCATTATAACACACATATAAACAGTTATAACACATAAACAGTCATAACACAGTTATAACACACAGTTATAACCCACCACTTCTGCCTCTCAGACCTGTCTTCACTCAGCTCTTCAGGAATTACATTGGACTAAAAACAAAATAAGTGACCAGGGTCAGTCAGCGGTAGAAACAAGTCCTGTTCTCTTCTCACCTATCCTGATGACGTCTCTAGGACACTCCTCTTCCTCCTCCTCCTCTTCATCTCTTCTTGCCTGGCTGAGGATGATGGGGTAGACCATGTCTCTGTCCCTCTCAGGGAGTCTTTGTCTGGGCCTGGATAACATGTACAATATTTAGTCATGTCTCTATCTCAGACTGTCTAGACAGGTATAACATGTACAATAGTTAGTCATGTCTCTATCTCAGACTCTGACAGGTATAACATGTACAATAGTTAGTCATGTCTCTATCTCAGACTCTGACAGGTATAACATGTACAATATTTAGTCATGTCTCTATCTCAGACTGTCTAGACAGGTATAACATGTACAATAGTTAGTCATGTCTCTATCTCAGACTGTCTAGACAGGTATAACATGTACAATAGTTAGTCATGTCTCTATCTCAGACTGTCTAGACAGGTATAACATGTACAATAGTTAGTCATGTCTCTATCTCAGACTGTCTAGACAGGTATAACATCTACAATAGTTAGTCATGTCTCTATCTCAGACTCTGACAGGTATAACATGTACAATAGTTAGTCATGTCTCTATCTCAGACTCTGACAGGTATAACATGTACAATATTTAGTCATGTCTCTATCTCAGACTGTCTAGACAGGTATAACATGTACAATAGTTAGTCATGTCTCTATCTCAGACTGTCTAGACAGGTATAACATGTACAATAGTTAGTCATGTCTCTATCTCAGACTGTCTAGACAGGTATAACATCTACAATAGTTAGTCATGTCTCTATCTCAGACTGTCTGGACAGGTATAACATGTACAATAGTTAGTCATGTCTCTATCTCAGACCCTGACAGGTATAACATGTACAATAGTTAGTCATGTCTCTATCTCAGACTCTGACAGGTATAACATGTACAATAGTTAGTCATGTCTCTATCTCAGACCCTGACAGGTATAACATGTACAATAGTTAGTCATGTCTCTATCTCAGACTGTCTAGACAGGTATAACATGTACAATAGTTAGTCATGTCTCTATCTCAGACTGTCTAGACAGGTATAACATGTACAATAGTTAGTCATGTCTCTATCTCAGACTGTCTAGACAGGTATAACATGTACAATAGTTAGTCATGTCTCTATCTCAGACTGTCTAGACAGGTATAACATGTACAATAGTTAGTCATGTCTCTATCTCAGACTCTGACAGGTATAACATGTACAATAGTTAGTCATGTCTCTATCTCAGACTGTCTAGACAGGTATAACATCTACAATAGTTAGTCATGTCTCTATCTCAGACTGTCTAGACAGGTATAACATGTACAATAGTTAGTCATGTCTCTATCTCAGACTGTCTAGACAGGTATAACATGTACAATAGTTAGTCATGTCTCTATCTCAGACTGTCTAGACAGGTATAACATCTACAATAGTTAGTCATGTCTCTATCTCAGACTGTCTAGACAGGTATAACATGTACAATAGTTAGTCATGTCTCTATCTCAGACTGTCTAGACAGGTATAACATGTACAATAGTTAGTCATGTCTCTATCTCAGACTGTCTAGACAGGTATAACATGTACAATAGTTAGTCATGTCTCTATCTCAGACTCTGACAGGTATAACATGTACAATAGTTAGTCATGTCTCTATCTCAGACTGTCTAGACAGGTATAACATGTACAATAGTTAGTCATGTCTCTATCTCAGACTGTCTAGACAGGTATAACATGTACAATAGTTAGTCATGTCTCTATCTCAGACTGTCTAGACAGGTATAACATGTACAATAGTTAGTCATGTCTCTATCTCAGACTGTCTAGACAGGTATAACATGTACAATAGTTAGTCATGTCTCTATCTCAGACTCTGACAGGTATAACATGTACAATAGTTAGTCATGTCTCTATCTCAGACCCTGACAGGTATAACATCTACAATAGTTAGTCATGTCTCTATCTCAGACTGTCTAGACAGGTATAACATGTACAATAGTTAGTCATGTCTCTATCTCAGACTGTCTAGACAGGTATAACATGTACAATAGTTAGTCATGTCTCTATCTCAGACTGTCTAGACAGGTATAACATCTACAATAGTTAGTCATGTCTCTATCTCAGACTGTCTAGACAGGTATAACATGTACAATAGTTAGTCATGTCTCTATCTCAGACTCTGACAGGTATAACATGTACAATAGTTAGTTAGTCATGTCTCTATCTCAGACTCTGACAGGTATAACATGTACAATAGTTAGTCATGTCTCTATCTCAGACTGTCTAGTTAGTCATGTCTCTATCTCAGACTGACAGGTATAATATCTACAATAGTTAGTTAGTCATGTCTCTATCTCAGACCCTGACAGGTATAACATGTACAATAGTTAGTCATGTCTCTATCTCAGACCCTGACAGGTATAACATGTACAATAGTTAGTCATGTCTCTATCTCAGACCCTGACAGGTATAACATCTACAATAGTTAGTCATGTCTCTATCTCAGACCCTGACAGGTATAACATGTACAATAGTTAGTCATGTCTCTATCTCAGACCCTGACAGGTATAACATGTACAATAGTTAGTCATGTCTCTATCTCAGACCCTGACAGGTATAACATCTACAATAGTTAGTCTGGAACAGGGAAGGGAAACTTTGATGGGGAAATGGGCCATAACAAAAGTGTCGGAGAGAAGATTTAGCCATGTTTATTTTATTACTACTTTGCTGCAACTCCACACATTCTGCTACAGGGTAGAGAGAAATGTTTGCTGTTTTTAATATGATACCTGAGTGAGATTGACGAACAAAATCAATGCGGGCTCCTCGGTCGGCAATTCGACCATGATATACTACAAGTTTACATAGCTGGCCGCTAGACTAACTTACCAATATAAAAAACAAGTACTATATAATGCTGAGAGAGATAATTGAGTGACTGTCATAAGAAGAGATGCACAACCACATTTCTATATAATGCTGAGAGAGATAATTGAGTGACTGTCATAAGAAGAGATGCACAACCACATTTCTATATAATGCTGAGAGAGATAATTGAGTGACTGTCATAAGAAGAGATGCACAACCACATTTCTAAATAATGCTGAGAGAGATAATTGAGTGACTGTCATAAGAAGAGAAACACTGCTGATGCACAACCACATTTCTATATAATGCTGAGAGAGATAATTGAGTGACTGTCATAAGAAGAGAAACACTGCTGATGCACAACCACATTTCTAAATAATGCTGAGAGAGATAATTGAGTGACTGTCAATAGCTGTCATAAGAAGAGCAACACCACTGATGCACAACCACATTTCTATATAATGCTGAGAGAGATAATTGAGTGACTGTCATAAGAAGAGAAACACTGCCGATGCACAACCACATTTATATATAATGCTGAGAGAGATAATTGAGTGACTGTCATAAGAAGAGAAACCTTGCCGATGCACAACCACATTTCTATATAATGCTGAGAGAGATAATTGAGTGACTGTCATAAGAAGAGAAACCCTGCCGATGTACAACCACATTTCTATATTGGACCTTGGTGTATTCTACCATTCTATTGATCCACTGGCCGTAAAACATCTACAGGACAACAATCAAATGAAGGCTATAAAACACAAAGGGAAGGTTTGACTGTAATAACTGTGGTGATGTGGAGGTGCGATGTAACTGACCTGCGTGGTACCTCTAAATCTCCATCTTCATCCAGGGGTGGTTCTACCCCTCCGTCCTCATCCCTGTCAGCCCCTCTGTCCTCATCCCTGTCCACTCCTCCGTCAGCCCCTCGGTCCTCATCCCTGTCCACTCCTCTGTCCTCATCCCTGTCCACTCCTCCATCAGCCCCTCGGTCCTCATCCCTGTCCACTCCTCCGTCAGCCCCTCCGTCCTCATCCCTGTCCACGCCTCTGTCCTCATCCCTGTCCACTCCTCTGTCAGCTCCAGTCTCACTCCCTCTAGCATCTCCCCTTCCACTCTCCTCCTGGGTGTCGCGGTCTAACTCTTCCCCTCCGCAGGGGGAACCGAGGTCACAGGTGCGCTGCTTCGTTCCGTCCCACAGGATTCTGAACCGGGAGATGAAAACTAGACACACAGGCTGCGTTTAGACAGGCACCCCAATTATGATCTTGTTTTCACTCATTGGTATTTTGACCAATCAGATCAGCTCTGAAACAGATCTGACGTGAAAAGATCTGATGTGATTGGTAAAAATACCAATTATTGGGGGGGAAAAAAATACCAGAATTGTGCTGCCTGTGTAAACACAGCAATAGAGGGTTGGGACAGTTCCATTGACATTCAGGAAAGACCTACATTGAAACTAAATTAAAACATTTTCATAATTTAATTATGTGTCATTTCACACACACACACACACACACACACACACACACCCCTCCAGTACCTGGTTGTCCTACGCGGTTGAGGCGTGCCATGAGGTGGCGAGAGTTGGGCAGCAACAGGTGAACGTCAGACAGCACTGTGTCATAATGGAAGGTGATCTGGTCCATGGCTCACCCTGCATGTCATCTACCTGTCTGCAGCACACCTGGGCAACACACACACACACGTCACACACACACGTTGCAAGCACAAACTGACACACAGGTGCATATATACTTTTGTCGCAAGCACACAGGTCACACACACACACACACTTTTAAGAGCTTAAACTACCAAATGGGCTGTATTTCAGGTGAAATAAAGCCTGTCTCTGTTATCAGTTAGACAGGTGAAATGCAGCCTGTTATCTGTTAGACAGGTAAAATACAGCCTGTTATCAGTTAGACAGGTAAAATACAGCCTGTTATCAGTTAGACAGGTAAAACACAGCCTGTTATCTGTTAGACAGGTGAAATAAAGCCTGTCTCTGTTATCTGTTAGACAGGTGAAATGCAGCCTGTTATCTGTTAGACAGGTGAAATACAGTCTGTTATCTGTTAGACAGGTAAAATACAGCCTGTTATCAGTTAGACAGGTAAAACACAGCCTGTTATCTGTTAGACAGGTGAAATACAGCCTGTTATCTGTTAGACAGGTGAAATACAGCCTGTTATCTGTTAGACAGGTAAAATACAGCCTGTTATCAGTTAGACAGGTAAAACACAGCCTGTTATCTGTTAGACAGGTGAAATACAGTCTGTCCCGGGACCTCAGAACTAAAAGACAAGGCCAACAGCTAAATGGATTCCCCAACCCTCAGCCAGAGGCAATCTGCGGCTCAGCAAAGTGCCCTCTCCAGCATCACAGTGAGCTGTTGTAGCAGCAAGCCGCCTCATAGCTGGAAAAGCACCAATTGACGTCGCCATAGCTACCGACTAAGGAGAGTGTGTTGACGACCCTGTATTGATTATGTCAACAAGAGACATCATAAATGGTTCTTAAACACAATCTTCTTGGTCGGTGTGGCTAAAATGTATGTTGTTATGCCCTGCAGTTAGCAGCCAACGTTACTTATAACTGTTAGCGGTCACTCACCTTTCCAGTGGTAGTTAGCTAACTTTTCTAGCCATAAGCTGTCAATGAAAATGCTGCAAAGACGTTTGTCTGGTAAACATGTATTCATTTGGTTAGCCAAATAAACTAGCCTTCTCTACGGTGGGAACTTCTGACAAACGTAACTGAATGGGTGGGAGGGAACCTGCTAGAAACAGCTATCATGAGCTAGCTTGATGCTAGCTACTCTGATAATGAATGACATGGCAAGGTCCAGGGGCAGACTAACTAACTAACAGCGACGCTAGCTAACGAGGGACATTTAACGGGCACATTTAAATGAAACACTTCCAACACATGACATTCAATACAGTCTAATAACTTAAACACGCATTTAATTCACTCTGAGCTTACAACGACGCGCAGATTGTCTCAAATATCAGCTTCCAAGTCGTACAGAAATAACACTAGGTGTACAGAATACAGGCGGTGCCACATTATTATTTCACCCACCAACAAAGGAAACAAAAGCCATTCAAAACGTTCCGTGTGCTACGCATCTAGAAATAACTCAACATGTAAACCACAACACTGCTCCGAAAGGATTTAAATGACATAGCTAGAATTTCACTTAGATTGTGATTAAATATCTACATGTGTGTGTTGTAGACACTTTTCCTCACTCAAATAATAAAAAATGTAAAACTCTGATTAAATTAACATAATGTGTTCAACACTTTGAAACGTTAAACATGATTCCAGTACAAGCATGGTGGTGGCAGCATCATGCTGCGGGGATGTTTTTCAGGGGCAGTGGCTGGGAGACTAGTCAGGATCCCTACTGTGAAGCATGGTGGTGGCAGCATCATGCTGTGGGGATGTTTTTCAGGGGCAGGGACTGGGAGACTAGTCAGGATCCCTACTGTGAAGCATGGTGGTGGCAGCATCATGCTGCAGGGATGTTTTTCAGGGGCAGGGACTGGGAGACTAGTCAGGATCCCTACTGTGAAGCATGGTGGTGGCAGCATCATGCTGCGGGGATGTTTTTCAGGGGCAGGGACTGGGAGACTAGTCAGGATCCCTACTATAAAGCATGGTGGTGGCAGCATCATGCTGTGGGGATGTTTTTCACGGGCAGGGACTGGGAGACTAGTCAGGATCGAGGGAAAGGTGAACAGAGCAAAGTACAGAGAGATCCTTGATGAAAACCTGCTCCAGAGTGCTCAGGACCTCAGACTGCTGAGACAACGACCCTAAGCACACAGCCAAGACAATGCAGGAGTGGCTTCGGGACAAGTCTCTGAATGTTCTTGAGTGGCCTAGTGAGAGCCCAGACATGAACCCGATCGAACATCTCTGGAGAGACCTGAAAATAGCTGTACAGTGACCCTCCCCATTCAACCTGACAGAGCTTGAGAGGATCTGCAGAGAAGAATGGGAGAAACTCCCCAAATACAGGTGTGCCAAGCTTGTAGCGTCATACCCAAGAAGACTCGATGCTGTAATTGCTGCCAAAGGTGCTTCAATAAATTACTGAGTTAAGGGTCTGAATACTTATGTAAATGTGATATTTATTTGATTATTTCTTTGCCACATTCTTTGCCAACTGACATTTACTCCTGAGGTGCTGACCTGTTGCACCCTCGACAACTACTGTGATTATTATTATTTGACCATGCTGGTCATTTATGAACATTTTAACATCTTGGCCATGTTCTGTTATAATCTCCACCCGGCACAGCCAGAAGAGGACTGGCCACCCCTCATAGCCTGGTTCCTCTCTAGGTTTCTTCCTAGGTTTTGGCCTTACTAGGGAGTTTTTCCTAGCCACCTTGCTTCTACACCTGCATTGCTTGCTGTTTGGGGTTTTAGGCTGGGTTTCTGTACAGCACTTTGAGATATCAGCTGATGTACGAAGGGCTATTTAAATACATTTGATTTGATTTGATTTTGCAGTTTTACTTTGGTGCTTTATCGCAAACAGGATGAATATTATATTTGTACTCTGTACAGGCTTCCTTTTTTTTCACTCTGTAATTAAGATGAGTATTGTGGAGGAACTACAATGTAGTTTATCCATCCTCAGTTTTCGCCTATCACAGCCATTAAACTCTGTAACTGTTTTAAAGTCACCATTGGCCTCATGGTGAAATCCCTGAGGGGTTTCCTTCCTCTCTGGCAACTGAGTTAGGAAGGACGCCTGTATCTTTGTAGTTTCTGGGTGTATTGATACACCATTCAAAGTGTCACCATGCTCAAAGGGATATTCAATGTCTTTTTTTTTTTGACCCATCAACCAATAGCAGCGCTTCTTTGCGAGGCATTGGAAAACCTCCCTGGTCTTTGTGGTTGAATCCGGTGTTAAAAATTCACTGCTCGACTGAGGGACCTTGTAGATGCTTGTATATGTATGAGGTACAGAGATGAGGTCATCATTCAAAAATCATGTTAAACACTATTATTGCACATAGAGTGAGTCCATGCAACTCATTATTGAACTTGTTAAGCACATTTTTTTTTACTCCTGAACTTATTTAGGTGTTTCCATAACAACGCGATTGAATACATATTGACTCAAGACATTTGAGATTTAAAATGAATAAATTTGTAAAAAAAAAAAAAAAAACATGTCTAATAACAGAATTCCACTTTGACATTATGGGGTAAATGTAATCCATTTTAAATGAACGCTGTAACACAACGACGTGTGGGGAAAGCCAAGCCAAGGTCTGTGAACCCTTTCTGAAGGTGCTGTAAGCACCTGGTCCTAATGAACTTTGGTCAAGTCTCATGAAACATGGGACCAACACTTTACATGTTGCGTTTGTACTTTTGTTCAGTGTATATTCCTGAACACATATGACAGACAGTTGATGATCAGAGCACGTCTTTGGAGCCTCTGAGCCAGAGGAGCGCGTATTAATCCTGCTGTAGGACTCTGGCAGCCAGCACTAGCAGGTCAAATGAACGGCTAAAAAGAATCCAAAATACATATTTGTAAAACCCATAGAGATAGGGGCGGCAGGGTAGCCTAGTGGTTAGAGCGTTGGACTAGTAACCGGAAGGTTGCAAGTTCAAACCCCCGAGCTGACAAGGTGCAAATCTGTCGTTCTGCCCCTGAACAGGCAGTTAACCCACTGAACAGGCCGTCATTGAAAATAAGAATTTGTTCTTAACTGACTTGCCTGGTTAAATAAAGGTAAAAAAAAAAAAAAAAAAAAAAAAAAATAGATAGAGGACTCATCTTTGTGTCTGTGCCGTTATAGCGTCTGTGACAGCATGGGCATAGGGATAGATAGAGGACTCATCTTTGTGTCTGTGCCATTATAGCGTCTGTGACAGCATGGGCAGCTGCATAGGGATAGATAGAGGACTCATCTTTGTGTCTGTGCCATTATAGCGTCTGTGACAGCATGGGCAGCTGCATAGAGATAGATAGAGGACTCATCTTTGTGTCTGTGCCATTATAGCGTCTGTGACAGCATGGGCAGCTGCTTAGAGATAGATAGAGGACTCATCTTTGTGTCTGTGCCATTATAGCATCTGTGACAGCATGGGCAGCTGCTTAGAGATAGATAGAGGACTCATCTTTGTGTCTGTGCCATTATAGCGTCTGACAGCATGGGCAGCTGCATAGAGATAGATAGAGGACTCATCTTTGTGTCTGTGCCATTATAGCGTCTGTGACAGCATGGGCAGCTGCATAGAGATAGATAGAGGACTCATCTTTGTGTCTGTGCCATTATAGCGTCTGTGACAGCATGGGCAGCTGCATAGAGATAGATAGAGAACTCATCTTTGTGTCTGTGCCATTATAGCGTCTGTGACAGCATGGGCAGCTGCATAGAGATAGATAGAGGGCTCATCTTTGTATCTGTGCCATTATTATTGACACGGTCTGTGAACTGTGTTGTGCACGTTTGAAATGGACACAATACCTGTTAGCAAAGGTGTCAGCTAGAGATGACATGCAGGAGCTTGCAGGGACCTGTAGTCTTGCTTGATGTCTACGTTGATGCTAATTATCATTTTCGAATCTGAGAGTAAATAGAGCTGAATATATTGATGAAAGTCACCTTGTCCGAGAGAGATTGACACGGTTACCAAAACGTCACGTGGCCTACATGCTGTTTGGGGTTTTAGGCTGGGTTTCTGTACAGCACTATGAGATATCAGCTGATGTACGAAGGGCTATATAAATACATTTGATTTGATTTGATTTGATGAAACACAACCCTTATTTGAACTGTATCTAAAATCCCCTTTGGATAAAATGAATGGTGGAAAAACCCTTTCCCTGTTTGACCGCTAGGTTTTATGGGTATTATGACACCTCCACCGTGGAGCTCTATAAAGCAGAAACACTTTGGTTTTTTACCAATAAAGAAAGACATTTTATAGACTTCCACTGTCTCCAAGAGTTGCTGAATTTCCAATTTACTCTCACAGGTGAGATGAAATTGTATAATGTATCGACTTTGCTCATGATGCGATCCGCTCAAATGTAACACCTGTAATTACAGACGATGCAAACGCAGTAACTTTGCTCCCAACAGCACAAATATAATGTAGGTATCCGGTGTATTATATTGGTAAATGTTTTTTATAGGAGCACCAGTGCTACCAAATCAAAACTACCTGGCGCACAGCAAAATATTTATTTAACTTTTTAAAATAAATTTTTTAAAGTAAGATATGAGAAAAACATATAATTAAAAAGCAGCAGTAAATAACAATAGTGAGGCTTTATACAGGTGGTACCGGTACAGAGTCAATGTGGAGGCTTTATACAGGTGGTACCCGTACAGAGTCAACGTGGAGGCTATATACAGGGGGTACCAGTACAGAGTCAATGTGGAGGCTATATACAGGGGGTACCGGTACAGAGTCAATGTGGAGGCTATATACAGGGGGTACCGGTACAGAGTCAATGTGGAGGCTATATACAGGGGGTACCGGTACAGAGTCAATGTGGAGGCTATATACAGGGGGTACCGGTACAGAGTCAATGTGGAGGCTATATACAGGGGGTACCAGTACAGAGTCAATGTGGAGGCTATATACAGGTGGTACTGGTACAGAGTCAATGTGGAGGCTATATACAGGTGGTACTGGTACAGAGTCAACGTGGAGGCTATATACAGGGGGTACCGGTACAGAGTCAATGTGGAGGCTATATACAGGGGGTACTGGTACAGAGTCAATGTGGAGGCTATATACAGGTGGTACTGGTACAGAGTCAATGTGGAGGCTATATACAGGTGGTACTGGTACAGAGTCAATGTGGAGGCTATATACAGGTGGTACCGGTACAGAGTCAATGTGGAGACTATATACAGGTGGTACTGGTACAGAGTCAATGTGGAGGCTATATACAGGTGGTACCGATACAGAGTCAATGTGGAGGCTATATACAGGTGGTACTGGTACAGAGTCAATGTGGAGGCTATATACAGGGGGTACTGGTACAGAGTCAATGTGGAGGCTATATACAGGTGGTACTGGTACAGAGTCAATGTGGAGGCTATATACAGGTGGTACTGGTACAGAGTCAATGTGGAGGCTATATACAGGGGGTACCGGTACAGAGTCAATGTGGAGGCTATATACAGGTGGTACCGGTACAGAGTCAATGTGGAGGCTATATACAGGGTGTACTGGTACAGAGTCAATGTGGAGGCTATAAACAGGGGGTACCAGTACAGAGTCAATGTGTCTGGGTAACCATTTGATTACCTGTTCAGGAGTCTTATGGCTTGGGGTGTAGAAGCCTCTTGGACCTAGACTTGGTGCTCCGGTACCGCTTGCCGTGCGGTAGCAGAGAGAACAGTCTATGACTAGGCTGGCTGGAGTCTTGGACGATTTTTAGGTTCTTCCTCTGACACCGCCTGGTATAGAGGTCCTGGATGGCAGAAAGCTTGGTCCCGGTGATGTACTGTGCCGTACACACTACCCTCTGTAGTGCCTTGCGGTTGGAGGCCGAGCAGTTGCCATACCAGGCAGTGATGCAACCAGCTCTTGATGGTGCAGCTGTAGAACATTTTGAGGATCTGAGGACCCATGACAAATATTTTCAATCTCCTGAGGGGGAATAGGTTTTGTCGTGCCCCCTTCACGACTGCTACTGATACTGCTACTGATACTACTTCTGATACTACTGATACTACTATTGATGCTACTGATACTACTATTGCTGCTAATGAAACTACTGATTCTATTAATACTCCTACTGATGCTTCTACGGTTGCTACTGATACTACTATTGATACTAATGAAACTACTGATGCTACTGATACTACTACTGGTATTATTACTGATACTACTGATACTACTACTGATGCAACTGATGCTACTGATAATACTGTTACTACTACTATTACAACTACCGATGCTACTAATCCTACTGATGCTACTGATACTACTGATGCTACTGATACTACTGATACTGATACTACTGATACTACTGATACTACTGATACTACTGATACCACTGATACTACTGATACTACTGATGCTACTGATACACTGATACTGATACTACTGATACTACTGATACTACTGATACTACTGATACTACTGATACTACTGATGCTACTGATACTACTGATACTACTGATACCGATGCTACTAATCCTATTGATGCTACTGATACTACTGATGCTACTGATACTACTGATACTGATACTACTGATACTACTGATACTACTGATGCTACTGATACTACTACTGGTATTATTACTGATGCTACTGATACTACTACTGATGCAACTGATGCTACTGATAATACTGTTACTACTACTATTACAACTACCGATGCTACTAATCCTACTGATGCTACTGATACTACTGATGCTACTGATACTACTGATACTGATACTACTGATACTACTGATACTACTGATACTACTGATACCACTGATACTGATGCTACTGATACTACTGATACTACTACTGGTATTATTACTGATACTACTGATACTACTACTGATGCAACTGATGCTACTGATAATACTGTTACTACTACTATTACAACTACCGATGCTACTAATCCTACTGATACTACTGATACTACTGATACTACTGATACTGATACTACTGATACTGATACTACTGATACTACTGATACTACTGATCCTACTGATACTACTGATGCTACTGATACTACTGATACTGATACTACTGATACTACTGATACTACTGATACTACTGATACTACTGATACTGATGCTACTGATACTACTGATGCTACTGATACTACTGATGCTACTGATACTACTGATACTACTGATACTGATACTACTGATACTGATACTACTAATACTACTGATGCTACTGATACTACTGATACTGATACTACTGATACTACTGATGCTACTGATACTGATACTACTAGTGATACTACTGATACTACTACTGATACTAGTGATACTAGTGACAGTACTAATGCTAATGATACTACTACTGATGCACCTGATACTACTACTGATTATACTGATACTACTACTAATGCCGCTGATACTACTGATACTATTGGTACTACTAATTCTACTCATGATACTACTGACACTATGTATAATACTGCTGATGCTATTGATACTACTTTTGCTACTGATACTACTGATACCAATACTGATACTACTCCTGCTATTACTGATAGTAGTACTGATACTACTGATACTTCTGACACTACTACTGATGTTACTGATAGTACTGATACTATCAATCAATGGAATGTATGTATAAAGCCCTACTTGCATCAGCTGATATCTCAAAGTGCTGTACAGAAACCCAGCCTAAAACCCCTAACAGCAAGCAATGCAGGTGTAGAAGCACGGTGGCTAGGAAAAACTCCCTAGAAAGGCCAGAACCCAGGAAGAAATCTAGAGAGGAACCAGGCTATGTGGGATGGCCAGTCCTCTTCTGGCTGTGCCGGGTGGAGATTATAACAGAACATGGCCAAGATGTTCAAATGTTCATAGATGACCAATAGGGTCAAATAATAATAATCACAGTGGTTGTCGAGGGTGCAACAGGTCAGCACCTCAGGAGTAAATGTCAGTTGGCTTTTCATAGCCAATCATTCAGAGTATCTCTACCGCTCCTGCCGTCTCCAGAGAGTTGAAAACAGCAGGTCTGGGACAGGTAGCACGTGCGGTGAACAGGTCAGGGTTCCATAGCCGCAGGCAGAACAGTTGAAACTGGAGCAGCAGCAGGGCCAGGTGGACTGGGGACAGCAAGGAGTCATCATGCCAGGTTGTCCTGAGAGATGGTCCTAGGGCTCAGGTCCTCTGAGAGAGAGAGAAAGAAAGAAAGAAAGAAAAGAAAGAAAGAAAGAAATAAAGAAAGAGAGAAAAAGAGAGAGAATTGGAGAGAGCATACTTAAATTCACACAGGACACTGGATAAGACAGGAGAAATAGTCCAGATATAACAGACTGACCCCCCCCCCCCCCCCCCCACACACACACACATAAACTACTGCAGCATAAATACTGGAGGCTGAGACAGGAGGAGTCAGGAGACACTGTGGCCCCGTCTGACGATACCCCCAGACCGGGCCAAACAGGCAGGATGTAACCACACCCACATTGCCAAAGTACAGCCCCCACACCACTAGAGGGATATCTTCAACCACCAACTTACCATCCTGAGACAAGGCCGAGTATAGCCCACAAAGATCTCCCCCACGGCACAAACCAAGGGGGGGCGCCAAGCCGGACAGGAAGATCACGTCAGTGACTCAACTCACTCAAGGGACGCACCCCCTCCTAGGGATACTACTACAACTGATACTACTGATACTACTACTGATACTACTACTGATGCTACTACTACTGATACTACTACTGATGCTACTACTACTGATACCACTACTGATACTACTGGTACTACTACTGATGCTACTACTGATACTACTACTGATGCTACTACTACTGATACTACTACTGATGCTACTACTACTGATACCACTACTGATACTACTGGTACTACTACTGATGCTACTACTGATACTACTGATACTACTACTGATGCTACTACTTATACTACTGATACTACTACTGATACCACTACTAATACTACTACTGATGCTACTGATACTACTACTGATGCTGCTGCTGATACTACTACTGATGCTACTACTGATACTACTACTGATGCTACTACTTATACTACTGACACTACTACTGATACTACTGATACTACTGATACTACTACTGATGCTACTACTTATACTACTGATACTACTACTGATACCACTACTAATACTACTACTGATGCTACTGATACTACTACTGATGCTGCTGATATTACTACTGATGCTACTACTGATACTACTACTGATGCTACTACTGATACTACTGATGCTACTACTTATACTACTGATACCACTACTAATGCTACTGATACTACTACTGATGCTACTACTGATACTACTGATGCTACTACTTATACTACTGATACCACTACTGATACTACTGATGCTACTGATACTACTACTGATACCTCTAGTGATACTACTGATACCACTACTGATACTACTGATGCTACTGATACTACTACTGATACCGCTACTGATACTACTGATGCTACTGATACTACTACTGATACCACTAGTGATACTACTGATGCTACTGATACTACTACTGATACCGCTACTGATACTACTGATACTACTACTGATGCTACCACTGATATTGATGCTACTGATACTACGACTGATACCGCTACTGATACTACTGATACTACTACTGATGCTACCGTTGATATTGATGCTACTGATACTACTACTGATGCTACCACTGATATTGATGCTACTGATACTACTACTGATACCGCTACTGATACTACTGATGCTACTACTGATGCTACCACTGATATTGATGCTACAGATGCTACTGAAGCTAATGATAATACTGATACTACTGATGATGTTACTGATACTCATAATACTACTAATACTGACACTACTGATACTAGTGTTACTACTGATACTGATAATGATACTACTGATATTAGTGATAATACTGGTAGTACTGATACTATTATTGATACCACTGATGCTACTGATACTACTACTGTTACCGCTACTGATACTACTGATGCTACTGATACTACTACTGATACTACTATTGATACTAGTGTTACTAGTGATGCTACTGATACATACACAGAGATCATAACGAACATTCAAAATGCACAATGTCTGCCCCACGCTACCCTCATCTGGCCCAGGACGGTACTACACCCTACTGATCGACCGTCTGGTAGGACAGGGTTTTCCAAACTTGTTCCTGGCCCACCCTCTGGGTCCTGGGCCCCTCTTGGTCCTGTACCCCCCAAGGGTGCACGTTTATATGTTTCCCCTAGCACTACACAGCTGATTCAAATAACCAACTCATCATCAACCTTTGATTATTTCAATCAGCTGTGTAGCGCTAGAGGAAAAACCTAAACGTGCGCAGAGGGGCCCCGGGACTGAGTTTGGGAAACCCTGTGGTGAATAGACTACTTCAGTACCAGACCAGGACACAGAGATACACCTCCACTCCACAGACGGCAGATACACACTCTGACATAGAGACAGTCCACAACAGCTCTCCATCTCTTTCATTGAGCTCTCCATCGCTTTATCTTTCACCCCCTGTATAGTTCTCTTATTCAGCCTCTTCCACTGTGTGTGTTTGACACTCTGATCTCTCACTCCCACCTAATCTCTATCTCTCTGTTCCTCTCTCTCTCTCTCTGTTCCTCTCTCTCTCTCTCTCTCTCTGTTCCTCTCTCTCTCTCTCTCTGTTCCTCTCTCTCTCTCTCTCTCTGTTCCTCTCTCTCTCTCTCTCTGTTCCTCTCTCTCTCTCTCTCTCTCTCTCTCTCTCTCTCTCGCTTCAATTATTATTATTATTGACTATTTCAATGTTAATCTTCATCTCCCTCGCTCTATCTTCTGACTTTTACCCTCTCTGTTTCCCTCCCTTTTCATCACTCTCTCTCTCTCTCTCTCTCTCTCTCTCTCTCTCTCTCTCTCTCTCTCTCTCTCTAACTCTCTTCTTGTCCTCCTCCTCTATCCCTCTCTCTGTGTTTCTCTCCCTTTCCCTCTCTCTTCCTCTCTCTTTTGCCCTCTCTCTTCCTCTCTCTTCTTGTCCTCCTACTCTCTCCCTCTGTGTTTCTCTTCATTTCTCTTTCTCACTCCCTCATGCTCTGTACACCTCTTTCTTTCTCGCTCTGATTTGCCTCACCAGGTCTATCACTCTCTCTGTTTCTCTCTCTCCTCTCTCCTCTCCTCTTCTCGGGTATGGTGAGGATGACTCTGGGAGCTCTGGCACTGTTTGTAGCAGTGTGTGGAGTGTCCAGTTTTGTGTTGCTGGGGGTGGCCATAGGGACAGACTACTGGTACCTGATAGATGTCGCTCAGAGGGAAAACATCTCCAACCTCTCTCTCAACTCACACTCAGGACTGTGGAGGACCTGCAACTGTAAGTCACTGCATGTTACTTTTCTTTTAGCAGGGAGTCAGATACTGGTCCTTTGTGGCTTAGTGTGACCATCTGTAGCTCAGCTGGTACTACCAGGTTATAGCATGTATAGTGTGACCATCTGTAGCTCAGCTGGTACTACCAGGTTATAACATGTATAGTGTGACCATCTGTAGCTCAGCTGGTACTACCAGGTTATAACATGTATAGTGTGACCATCTGTAGCTCAGCTGGTACTACCAGGTTATAGCATGTATAGTGTGACCATCTGTAGCTCAGCTGGTACTACCAGGTTATAACATGTATAGTGTGACCATCTGTAGCTCAGCTGGTACTACCAGGTTATAACATGTATAGTGTGACCATCTGTAGCTCAGCTGGTACTACCAGGTTATAACATGTATAGTGTGACCATCTGTAGCTCAGCTGGTACTACCAGGTTATAACATGTATAGTGTGACCATCTGTAGCTCAGCTGGTACTACCAGGTTATAACATGTATAGTGTGACCATCTGTAGCTCAGCTGGTACTACCAGGTTATAACATGTATAGTGTGACCATCTGTAGCTCAGCTGGTACTACCAGGTTATAACATGTATAGTGTGACCATCTGTAGCTCAGCTGGTACTACCAGGTTATAACATGTATAGTGTGACCATCTGTAGCTCAGCTGGTACTACCAGGTTATAACATGTATAGTGTGACCATCTGTAGCTCAGCTGGTACTACCAGGTTATAGCATGTATAGTGTGACCATCTGTAGCTCAGCTGGTACTACCAGGTTATAACATGTATAGTGTGACCATCTGTAGCTCAGCTGGTACTACCAGGTTATAACATGTATAGTGTGACCATCTGTAGCTCAGCTGGTACTACCAGGTTATAACATGTATAGTGTGACCATCTGTAGCTCAGCTGGTACTACCAGGTTATAACATGTATAGTGTGACCATCTGTAGCTCAGCTGGTACTACCAGGTTATAACATGTATAGTGTGACCATCTGTAGCTCAGCTGGTACTACCAGGTTATAACATGTATAGTGTGACCATCTGTAGCTCAGCTGGTACTACCAGGTTATAACATGTATAGTGTGACCATCTGTAGCTCAGCTGGTACTACCAGGTTATAGCATGTATAGTGTGACCATCTGTAGCTCAGCTGGTACTACCAGGTTATAACATGTATAGTGTGACCATCTGTAGCTCAGCTGGTACTACCAGGTTATAGCATGTATAGTGTGACCATCTGTAGCTCAGCTGGTACTACCAGGTTATAACATGTATAGTGTGACCATCTGTAGCTCAGCTGGTACTACCAGGTTATAACATGTATAGTGTGACCATCTGTAGCTCAGCTGGTACTACCAGGTTATAACATGAATAGTGTAGTCCCCTGTAGCTCAGCTGGTACAGCATGGTACTACCAGGTTATAACATGTATAGTGTGACCATCTGTAGCTCAGCTGGTACTACCAGGTTATAACATGTATAGTGTAGTCCCCTGTAGCTCAGCTGGTACTACCAGGTTATAACATGTATAGTGTAGTCCCCTGTAGCTCAGCTGGTACTACCAGGTTATAACATGTATAGTGTAGTCCCCTGTAGCTCAGCTGGTACTACCAGGTTATAGCATGTATAGTGTAGTCCCCTGTAGCTCAGCTGGTACTACCAGGTTATAACATGTATAGTGTAGTCCCCTGTAGCTCAGCTGGTACTACCAGGTTATAACATGTATAGTGTAGTTCCCTGTAGCTCAGCTGGTACTACCAGGTTATAACATGTATAGTGTAGTTCCCTGTAGCTCAGCTGGTACTACCAGGTTATAACATGTATAGTGTAGTTCCCTGTAGCTCAGCTGGTACACCCTGGTACTACATGGCTTTAAGATGCTTTGGATAAGTTTCAGCTAAATTGTCAGCTAGATGGCAGATATTCTATTATCAGACATTCTATTATCAGACATTCTATTATCTGACATTCTATTATCAGACATTCTATTATCAGATATTCTATTATCAGACATTCTATTATCAGACATTCTATTATCAGACATTCTATTATCAGATATTCTATTATCAGACATTCTATTATCAGACATTCCATTATCAGATATTCTGTTATCAGACATTCTATTATCAGATATTATATTATCAGACATTCTATTATCAGACATTCTATTATCAGACATTCTATTATCAGACATTCTATTATCAGACATTCTATTATCAGATATTCTATTATCAGACATTCTATTATCAGACATTCTATTATCAGACGTTCTATTATCAGATATTCTATTATCAGATATTCTATTATCAGACATTCTGTTATCAGACATTCTATTAGACATTCTATTATCAGATATTCTATTATCAGACATTCTGTTATCAGACATTCTATTAGACATTCTATTATCAGATATTCTATTATCAGACATTCTATTATCAGACATTCTATTATCTGACATTCTATTATCAGATATTCTATTATCAGACATTCTATTATCAGACATTCTATTATCAGATATTCTATTATCAGACATTCTGTTATCAGATATTCTATTATCAGATATTATAGGTGTATTAGTACTGGGCTGGAACAAAAACAGTCCCACCCTGACAGTCCCCAGGACCAGAGTTGAGGAGAGCTGCTTTACTGCAGCGTGGGTTTAAGAGCCAGTGTGGGTGTAAGAGCCAGTGTGGGTGACGGCATGTCTGTTTTCTGCTGTAGACAACCTCTGGGTTGTAACAATGTCATAAGATACAACTCAACCTAGGCTAGGACTGCTGTGGTGTTTAGAAACAGACTAACATCCAGGCTAGGACTGCTGTGGTGTTTAGAAACAGACTGACATCCAGGCTAGGACTGCTGTGGTGTTTAGAAACAGACTGACATCCAGGCTAGGACTGCTGTGGTGTTTAGAAACAGACTGACATCCAGGCTAGGACTGCTGTGGTGTTTAGAAACAGACTGACATCCAGGCTAGGACTGCTGTGGTGTTTAGAAACAGACTGACATCCAGGCTAGGACTGCTGTGGTGTTTAGAAACAGACGGACATCCAGGCTAGGACTGCTGTGGTGTTTAGAAACAGACTGACATCCAGGCTAGGACTGCTGTGGTGTTTAGAAACAGACTGACATCCAGGCTAGGACTGCTGTGGTGTTTAGAAACAGACTAACATCCAGGCTAGGACTGCTGTGGTGTTTAGAAACAGACTGACATCCAGGCTAGGACTGCTGTGGTGTTTAGAAACAGACTGACATCCAGGCTAGGACTGCTGTGGTGTTTAGAAACAGACTAACATCCAGGCTAGGACTGCTGTGGTGTTTAGAAACAGACTGACATCCAGGCTAGGACTGCTGTGGTGTTTAGAAACAGACTGACATCCAGGCTAGGACTGCTGTGGTGTTTAGAAACAGACTGACATCCAGGCTAGGACTGCTGTGGTGTTTAGAAACAGACGGACATCCAGGCTAGGACTGCTGTGGTGTTTAGAAACAGACTGACATCCAGGCTAGGACTGCTGTGGTGTTTAGAAACAGACTGACATCCAGGCTAGGACTGCTGTGGTGTTTAGAAACAGACGGACATCCAGGCTAGGACTGCTGTGGTGTTTAGAAACAGACTGACATCCAGGCTAGGACTGCTGTGGTGTTTAGAAACAGACTGACATCCAGGCTAGGACTGCTGTGGTGTTTAGAAACAGACTGACATCCAGGCTAGGACTGTTGTGGTGTTTAGAAACAGACTGACATCCAGGCTAGGACTGCTGTGGTGTTTAGAAACAGACTGACATCCAGGCTAGGAGGGAAATGAGGGGGAGGAGATGAGGGGAGGAGATGAGGGAGAGGAGATGAGGGGGAGGAGATGAGGGGAGGAGATGAGGGGAGGAGATGAGGGGAGGAGATGAGGGAGAGGAGATGAGGGAGAATAGATGAGGGGGAGGAGATGAGGGGAGGAGATGAGGGAGAGGAGATGAGGGAGAGGAGATGAGGGGGAGGAGATGGGAGAGTTGAGGGGGAGGAGATGAGGGAGAGGAGATGGGAGAGTTGAGGGGGAGGAGATGAGGGAGAGGAGATGGGAGAGTTGAGGGGGAGGAGATGGGACAGTTGAGGGGGAGGAGATGAGGGAGAGGAGATGGGACAGTTGAGGGGGAGGAGATGAGGGAGAGGAGATGGGACAGTTGAGGGGGAGGAGATGAGAGAGAAGACATGAGGGGAGAGGACATGAGGGAGAGGAGATGGGACAGATGAGGGAGAGGAGATGAGGGGGAGGAGATGGGACAGTTGAGGGGGAGAAGATGAGGGAGAAGACATGAGGGGAGAGGACATGAGGGAGAGGAGATGGGAGAGTTGAGGGGGAGA
The DNA here is from genome assembly GCF_057628025.1 of Oncorhynchus mykiss. Classification (NCBI taxonomy): domain Eukaryota; kingdom Metazoa; phylum Chordata; class Actinopteri; order Salmoniformes; family Salmonidae; genus Oncorhynchus; species Oncorhynchus mykiss. The sequence goes on along the minus strand of NC_143034.1, from coordinate 78,849,110 downwards.
AGATGAGGGAGAAGACATGAGGGGAGATGACATGAGGGAGAGGAGATGGGAGAGTTGAGGGGAAAGGAGAATAGGGGGGAGAAGATGAGGGGGAGGATATGAGGGGGGAGGAGATGAGGGAGGGAGGATATGAGGGGGGAGATGAGGGGGGAGATGAGGGAGGATATGAGGGGGGGGGGGGGGGGGAGTTGAGGGGGAGGAGATGAGGGAGGGAAGATGTGATTGGCTGATCCATGTGTTCTGTCTTCTCTCCCAGCCCAGAAGCTCTGTCAGCCATTCGTCAACCCGTTTGAAGGCGGACAAAACCTCACAGACTCTTACAGACAACTTTTAAGTAAGAACAGTTACAGTAACTAAAGCACTTATCATCATCTTCATCATTACCATGGTCATATGATTACCACCTTTTGGGCAGTATTTTGCTGTGTGTTAATGTTAAATATATTGGTGAGTATTTAGCAGTGTGAAAATGTAAGATATATTGGTGAGTATTTAAATGTAAGATATGTTGGTGAGTAATTAGCAGTGTGTAAATGTAAGATATATTGGTGAGTAATTAGCCGTGTTTAAGCGTAAATGATATGTTGGTGGGTAATTAGCCGTGTTTAAGCATAAATGATTTAGCTCATTATTTGTCAGTGCTTCTGCACCAGGAGGGTTGATGGAGGTGTTCATTGTTGTTTAGCATCATTAATCAGGCTGGTTATTGTTGTTTAGCATCATTAATCAGGCTGGTTATTGTTGTTTAGTGTCATTAATCAGGCTGGTTATTGTTGTTTAGCATCACTAATCAGGCTGGGTATTGTTGTTTAGCATCATTAATCAGGCTGGTTATTGTTGTTTAGTGTCATTAATCAGGCTGGTTATTGTTGTTTAGTGTCATTAATCAGGCTGGTTATTGTTGTTTAGCATCATTAATCAGGCTGGTTATTGTTGTTTAGCATCATTAATCAGGCTGGTTATTGTTGTTTAGCATCATTAATCAGGCTGGTTATTGTTGTTTAGCATCATTAATCAGGCTGGTTATTGTTGTTTAGCATCATTAATCAGGCTGGTTATTGTTGTTTAGGTCATTAATCAGGCTGGTTATTGTTGTTTAGTGTCATTAATCAGGCTGGTTATTATTGTTAGTGTCATTAATCAGGCTGGTTATTGTTGTTTAGCATCATTAATCAGGCTGGTTATTGTTGTTTAGCATCATTAATCAGGCTGGTTATTGTTGTTTAGGTCATTAATCAGGCTGGTTATTGTTGTTTAGTGTCATTAATCAGGCTGGTTATTGTTGTTTAGTGTCATTAATCAGGCTGGTTATTGTTGTTTAGCATCATTAATCAGGCTGGTTATTGTTGTTTAGCATCATTAATCAGGCTGGTTATTGTTGTTTAGGTCATTAATCAGGCTGGTTATTGTTGTTTAGTGTCATTAATCAGGCTGGTTATTATTGTTAGTGTCATTAATCAGGCTGGTTATTGTTGTTTAGTGTCATTAATCAGGCTGGTTATTGTTGTTTAGCATCATTAATCAGGCTGGTTATTGTTGTTTAGCATCATTAATCAGGCTCCTGTAGAGGTATTGGCTGGTTATTGTTGTTTAGTGTCATTAATCAGGCTGGCTATTGTTGTTTAGCATCATTAATCAGGCTGGTTATTGATGTTTAGTGTCATTAATCAGGCTCCTGTAGAGGTATTGGCTGGTTATTATTGTTAGTGTCATTAATCAGGCTGGTTATTGTTGTTTAGTGTCATTAACCAGGCTGGTTATTGTTGTTTAGTGTCATTAATCAGGCTGGTTATTGTTGTTTAGTGTCAATAATCAGGCTGGTTATTGTTGTTTAGTGTCATTAATCAGGCTGGTTATTGTTAGCATCATTAATCAGGCTGGTTATTGTTGTTTAGTGTCATTAATCAGGCTGGTTATTGTTGTTTAGGTCCTTAATCAGGCTGGTTATTGTTGTTTAGTGTCATTAATCAGGCTGGTTATTGTTGTTTAGTGTCATTAATCAGGCTCCTGTAGAGGTATTGGCTGGTTATTGTTGTTTAGTGTCATTAATCAGGCTGGTTATTGTTAGCATCATTAATCAGGCTGGTTATTGTTGTTTAGTGTCATTAATCAGGCTCCTGTAGAGGTATTGGCTGGTTATTGTTGTTTAGTGTCATTAATCAGGCTGGTTATTGTTGTTTAGCATCATTCATCAGGCTGGTTATTGATGTTTAGTGTCATTAATCAGGCTCCTGTAGAGGTATTGGCTGGTTATTATTGTTAGTGTCATTAATCAGGCTGGTTATTGTTGTTTAGTGTCATTAACCAGGCTGGTTATTGTTGTTTAGTGTCATTAATCAGGCTGGTTATTGTTGTTTAGTGTCAATAATCAGGCTGGTTATTGTTGTTTAGTGTCATTAATCAGGCTGGTTATTGTTAGCATCATTAATCAGGCTGGTTATTGTTGTTTAGTGTCATTAATCAGGCTGGTTATTGTTGTTTAGGTCATTAATCAGGCTGGTTATTGTTGTTTAGTGTCATTAATCAGGCTGGTTATTGTTGTTTAGTGTCATTAATCAGGCTCCTGTAGAGGTTTTGGCTGGTTATTGTTGTTTAGTGTCATTAATCAGGCTGGTTATTGTTAGCATCATTAATCAGGCTGGTTATTGTTGTTTAGTGTCATTAATCAGGCTCCTGTAGAGGTATTGGCTGGTTATTGTTGTTTAGCATCATTAATCAGGCTGGTTATTGATGTTTAGTGTCATTTATCAGGCTGGTTATTGATGTTTAGCATCATTAATCAGGCTCCTGTAGAGGTATTGGCTGGTTATTGTTGTTTAGCATCATTAATCAGGCTCCTGTAGAGGTATTGGCTGGTTATTGATGTTTAGCATCATTAATCAGGCTCCTGTAGAGGTATTGGCTGGTTATTGTTGTTTAGCATCATTAATCAGGCTCCTGTAGAGGTATTGGCTGGTTATTGTTGTTTAGTGTCATTAATCAGGCTCCTGTAGAGGTATTGGCTGGTTATTGTTGTTTAGTGTCATTAATCAGGCTCCTGTAGAGGTATTGGCTGGTTATTGTTGTTTAGTGTCATTAATCAGGCTCCTGTAGAGGTATTGGCTGGTTATTGTTGTTTAGCATCATTAATCAGGCTCCTGTAGAGGTATTGGCTGGTTATTGTTGTTTAGTGTCATTAATCAGGCTCCTGTAGAGGTATTGGCTGGTTATTGTTGTTTAGCATCATTAATCAGGCTCCTGTAGAGGTATTGGCTGGTTATTATTGTTTAGTGTCATTAATCAGGCTCCTGTAGAGGTATTGGCTGGTTATTGTTGTTTAGTGTCATTAATCAGGCTCCTGTAGAGGTATTGGCTGGTTATTGTTGTTTAGCATCATTAATCAGGCTCCTGTAGAGGTATTGGCTGGTTATTGTTGTTTAGTGTCATTAATCAGGCTCCTGTAGAGGTATTGGCTGGTTATTGTTGTTTAGTGTCATTAATCAGGCTCCTGTAGAGGTATTGGCTGGTTATTGTTGTTTAGCATCATTAATCAGGCTCCTGTAGAGGTATTGGCTGGTTATTGTTGTTTAGTGTCATTAATCAGGCTCCTGTAGAGGTATTGGCTGGTTATTGATGTTTAGTGTCATTAATCAGGCTCCTGTAGAGGTATTGGCTGGTTATTGTTGTTTAGCATCATTAATCAGGCTCCTGTAGAGGTATTGGCTGGTTATTGTTGTTTAGTGTCATTAATCAGGCTCCTGTAGAGGTATTGGCTGGTTATTGATTAAAACAACAACATTTTATCAGATGTTCTTATCCAGAGCCATTTACAGTTAATACATTCCTCACCAGATTGCCAAGTGGGACAACCACATACTGAGCCTTCAGAATGTTTTCAAACCCCTTGACTTTCCCCACATTGTGTTGTGTTACAGCCTGAACTTAAAATGGAATACATGGAGATTTAGTTGGCCACTGGCCTGACACACAATACCCCATAATGTCAAAGTGGAATTATGTTTATCGAATTTTTTTATTTTTAATTTATTTTTTACAAATTATAACAAATTGTAAGGCTAAAATGTCTTGTGTCAATAAGTATTCAACCCCGTTGTTATAGAAACGCCTAAATAAGTTCAGGTGTAAAAATGTGATTAACAAGTGACATAATTAGTTGCATGGACTCACTATGTGTGCAATAATAGTGTTTAACATCATTTTTGAATGATTACCTCATCTTTGTACCCCACACATACAATTATCTCTTATGTCCCTCAGTCAAGCAGTGAATTACAAACACAGATTCAACCACAAAGACCAGGGAGGTTTTCCAATGTTTGCCAAAGTAGGGCACCTATTGGTCGATGGGTAAAAATGATGAAAGCAGACATTGAAAATCCCTTTTGAGCCTCTGGTGAAGTTAATAATTACACTTTGGATGGTGTATCAATACACCCAGTCAATACAACTCAGTTGCTCAGAGAGACCCAAGGTTGACTTTAAAACATGGCTGTGACAGGAGAACACTGAGGATGGATCAACTACATTGTAGTTACTACACAACACTAACCTAACTGACAGAGTTTAATGGCTGTGATGGGAGAAAACTGAGGATGGATCAACTACATTGTAGTTACTCTACAATACTAACCTAACTGACAGAGTTTAATGGCTGTGATGGGAGAAAACTGAGGATGGATCAACTACATTGTAGTTACTACACAACACTAACCTAACTGACAGAGTTTAATGGCTGTGACAGGAGGAAACTGAGGATGGATCAACTACATTGTAGTTACTCCACAACACTAACCTAACTGACAGAGTTTAATGGCTGTGATAGGAGAAAACTGAGGATGGATCAACTACATTGTAGTTACTCTACAATACTAACCTAATTGACAGAGTGAAAAGAAGGAAGCCTGTACAGAATAACAATATTCCAAAACATACATCCTGTTTGCAACAAGGAACTAAAGTAAAACTGCAAATAATGTGGCAAAGAAATTAACTTTAGGTCCTGAACACAAAGTTTTGTGTTTGAGGAAAATCCAATACAACTCATTACTGAGTACCACTCTCCACATGTTCAAGCATAGTGGTGGCTGCATCATGTTATGGGTATACTTGTCATAGTTAAGGGCTGGAGAGTTTTTCCAGGTGAAAAAAAACATGATAAAATGGAGATGATCCACATCCATCCATCCAGCTCGAAGAAGTTTGATAAGAAATTTGGGAAGGTATTGAACAATCCATGTGTGGAAAGCTGTTAGAGATTTACCCAGAAACACTCACAGCTGTAATCGCTGCCAAATGTGCTTCTACAAAAGCAGTTGATTTATTTTATTTTATTGAACCTTTATTTAACAAGGCAAGTCAGTTAAGAACAAATTCTAAAATTATAATGACGGCCTACCAAAAGACAAAAGACCTCCTGTGGGGACGGGGGATAAAATAAATAAATAATAAATAATAAAATAAAAAACATATAAATAGAGGACAAAACACACATCACGACAAGAGAGACAACACAACACACATCACGACAAGAGAGACAACACAACACACATCACGACAAGAGAGACAACAAAACACACATCACGACAAGAGAGACAACAAAACACTACATCACGACAAGAGAGACAACAAAACACACATCACGACAAGAGAGACAACAAAACACACATCACGACAAGAGAGACAACAAAACACACATCACGACAAGAGAGACAACAAAACACACATCACGACAAGAGAGACAACAAAACACACATCACGACAAGAGAGACAACAAAACACACATCACGACAAGAGAGACAACAAAACACACATCACGACAAGAGAGACAACAAAACACACATCACGACAAGAGAGACAACAAAACACACATCACGACAAGAGAGACAACAAAACACACATCACGACAAGAGAGACAACAAAACACACATCACGACAAGAGAGACAACAAAACACACATCACGACAAGAGAGACAACAAAACACACATCACGACAAGAGAGACAACAAAACACACATCACGACAAGAGAGACAACAAAACACACATCACGACAAGAGAGACAACACAACACTACATGAAGAGAGACCTAAAAACAACAACATAACAAGGCAGCAGAACATGACAATACAGCGTGGTAGCAACACTACATGACAGAATGTAGAGACAACAAAACACACATCACGACAAGAGAGACAACACAACACTACATGAAGAGAGACCTAAAAACAACAACATAACAAGGCAGCAACACATGACAACACAGCGTGGTAGCAACACAACACTACATAAAGAGAGACCTAAAAACAACAACATAACAAGGCAGCAACACATGACAACACAGCGTGGTATCAACACAACACTACATAAAGAGAGACCTAAAAACAACAACATAACAAGGCAGCAACACATGACAACACAGCGTGGTAGCAACACAACACTACATAAAGAGAGACCTAAAAACAACAACATAACAAGGCAGCAACACATGACAACACAGCGTGGTATCAACACAACACTACATGAAGAGAGACCTAAAAACAACAACATAACAAGGCAGCAACACATGACAACACAGCGTGGTAGCAACACAACACTACATAAAGAGAGACCTAAAAACAACAACATAACAAGGCAGCAACACATGACAACACAGCGTGGTAGCAACACAACACTACATAAAGAGAGACCTAAAAACAACAACATAACAAGGCAGCAACACATGACAACACAGCGTGGTAGCAACACAACACTACATGAAGAGAGACCTAAAAACAACAACATAACAAGGCAGCAACACATGACAACACAGCGTGGTAGCAAGACAACACTACATAAAGAGAGACCTAAAAACAACAATATAACAAGGCAGCAACACATGACAACACAGCGTGGTATCAACACAACACTACATAAAGAGAGACCTAAAGACAACAACATAACAAGGCAGCAACACATGACAACACAGCGTGGTAGCAACACAACACTACATAAAGAGAGACCTAAAACAACAACATAACAAGGCAGCAACACATGACAACACAGCGTGGTATCAACACAACACTACATAAAGAGAGACCTAAAAACAACAACATAACAAGGCAGCAACACATGACAACACAGCGTGGTAGCAACACAACACTACATAAAGAGAGACCTAAAAACAACAACATAACAAGGCAGCAACACATGACAACACAGCGTGGTATCAACACAACACTACATAAAGAGAGACCTAAGACAACAACATAACAAGGCAGCAACACATGACAACACAGCGTGGTAGCAACACAACACTACATAAAGAGAGACCTAAAAACAACAACATAACAAGGCAGCAACACATGACAACACAGCGTGGTAGCAACACAACACTACATAAAGAGAGACCTAAAAACAACAACATAACAAGGCAGCAACACATGACAACACAGCGTGGTATCAACACAACACTACATAAAGAGAGACCTAAGACAACAACATAACAAGGCAGCAACACATGACAACACAGCGTGGTAGCAACACAACACTACATGAAGAGAGACCTAAAAACAACAACATAACAAGGCAGCAACACATGACAACACAACGTGGTAGCAACACAACACTACATGAAGAGAGACCTAAAAACAACAACATAACAAGGCAGCAACACATGACAACACAGCGTGGTAGCAACACAACACTACATGAAGAGAGACCTAAAAACAACAATATAACAAGGCAGCAACACATGACAACACAGCGTGGTAGTAACACAACACTACATGAAGAGAGACCTAAAAACAACAATATAACAAGGCAGCAACACATGACAACACAGCGTGGTAGCAACACAACACTACATAAAGAGAGACCTAAAAACAACAACATAACAAGGCAGCAACACATGACAACACAGCGTGGTAGCAACACAACACTACATAAAGAGAGACCTAAAAACAACAACATAACAAGGCAGCAACACATGACAACACAGCGTGGTATCAACACAACACTACATAAAGAGAGACCTAAGACAACAACATAACAAGGCAGCAACACATGACAACACAGCGTGGTAGCAACACAACACTACATGAAGAGAGACCTAAAAACAACAACATAACAAGGCAGCAACACATGACAACACAACGTGGTAGCAACACAACACTACATGAAGAGAGACCTAAAAACAACAACATAACAAGGCAGCAACACATGACAACACAGCGTGGTAGCAACACAACACTACATGAAGAGAGACCTAAAAACAACAATATAACAAGGCAGCAACACATGACAACACAGCGTGGTAGTAACACAACACTACATGAAGAGAGACCTAAAAACAACAATATAACAAGGCAGCAACACATGACAACACAGCGTGGTAGCAACACAACACTACATAAAGAGAGACCTAAAAACAACAACATAACAAGGTAGCAACACATGACAACACAGCGTGGTAGCAACACAACACTACATGAAGAGAGACCTAAAAACAACAACATAACAAGGCAGCAACACATGACAACACAGCGTGGTAGCAACACAACACTACATGAAGAGAGACCTAAAAACAACAACATAACAAGGCAGCAACACATGACAACACAGCGTGGTAGCAACACAACACTACATGAAGAGAGACCTAAAAACAACAATATAACAAGGCAGCAACACATGACAACACAGCGTGGTAGCAACACAACACTACATGAAGAGAGACCTAAAAACAACAACATAACAAGGCAGCAACACATGACAACACAGCGTGGTAGCAACACAACACTACATGAAGAGAGACCTAAAAACAACAACATAACAAGGCAGCAACACATGACAACACAGCGTGGTAGCAACACAACACTACATGAAGAGAGACCTAAAAACAACAATATAACAAGGCAGCAACACATGACAACACAGCGTGGTAGCAACACAACACTACATAAAGAGAGACCTAAAAACAACAATATAACAAGGCAGCAACACATGACAACACAGCGTGGTAGCAACACAACACTACATGAAGAGAGACCTAAAAACAACAATATAACAAGGCAGCAACACATGACAACACAGCGTGGTAGTAACACAACACTACATGAAGAGAGACCTAAAAACAACAATATAACAAGGCAGCAACACATGACAACACAGCGTGGTAGCAACACAACACTACATAAAGAGAGACCTAAAAACAACAACATAACAAGGTAGCAACACATGACAACACAGCGTGGTAGCAACACAACACTACATGAAGAGAGACCTAAAAACAACAACATAACAAGGCAGCAACACATGACAACACAGCGTGGTAGCAACACAACACTACATGAAGAGAGACCTAAAAACAACAACATAACAAGGCAGCAACACATGACAACACAGCGTGGTAGCAACACAACACTACATGAAGAGAGACCTAAAAACAACAATATAACAAGGCAGCAACACATGACAACACAGCGTGGTAGCAACACAACACTACATGAAGAGAGACCTAAAAACAACAACATAACAAGGCAGCAACACATGACAACACAGCGTGGTAGCAACACAACACTACATGAAGAGAGACCTAAAAACAACAACATAACAAGGCAGCAACACATGACAACACAGCGTGGTAGCAACACAACACTACATAAAGAGAGACCTAAAAACAACAACACAACAAGGCAGCAACACATGACAACACAGCGTGTTAGCAACACAACACTACATGAAGAGAGACCTAAAAACAACAACATAACAAGGCAGCAACACATGACAACACAGCGTGGTAGCAACACAACACTACATGAAGAGAGACCTAAAAACAACAACATAACAAGGCAGCAACACATGACAACACAGCGTGGTAGCAACACAACACTACATGAAGAGAGACCTAAAAACAACAACATAACAAGGCAGCAACACATGACAACACAGCGTGGTAGCAACACAACACTACATAAAGAGAGACCTAAAAACAACAACATAACAAGGCAGCAACACATGACAACACAGCGTGGTAGCAACACAACACTACATGAAGAGAGACCTAAAAACAACAACATAACAAGGCAGCAACACATGACAACACAGCGTGGTAGCAACACAACACTACATGAAGAGAGACCTAAAAACAACAACATAACAAGGCAGCAACACATGACAACACAGCGTGGTAGCAACACAACACTACATAAAGAGAGACCTAAAAACAACAACATAACAAGGCAGCAACACATGACAACACAGCGTGGTAGCAACACAACATGGTAGCAACACAACATGGTTGAAACCCAACATGGTAGCAGGACAAAACACGCTACAAGCATTATTGGGCACAGACAACACAAAGGTCAAGAATGTAGAGACAACAATAGATCACACAAAGCAGCCACAACTGTCAGTAAGAGTATCCATGACTGAGTCTTTGAATAAAGAGATTGAGATAAAAAACTGTTCGGTTTGAGTGTTTGTTGCAGCTCGTTCCAGTCTCTAGCTGCAGCGAACTGAAAAGACGAGCGACCCAGGGATGTGTGTGCTTTTAGGGACCTTTAACAGAATGTGACTGGCAGAACGGGTGTTGTATTGACTCAGAGGTGTGAATAGATACGTATGTAAATGAGATATTTCTGTATTTCATTTTCAATACATTTGTGAACATTTCTTAAAACATGTTTTGACTTTGGCATTATGGGGTGTTGTGCGTAGATAGGTGAGAAACAAATCAATTGAATCCATTTTGAAATCAGGTTGTAACACTACAAAATGTGGAATAGGTCAAGGGGTATGAATACTTCCTGAAGGCTCTGTATCACAGTCATATCAAGTTCATTTTTCATCAAAGTTACTATCAGCATAGTCAGGGCCAGTAAGGGGGGAAAAAGTCAAGTGTGAGTGTTAGACAATGTCAAACCCAACACTTGGCCCCTAAGCCCTTTATCGAGTGGCCACTTGCTGTTGGGTTCGATAGTGATTGATTTTATTTTTTATTGAACTTTTATTTAACTAGGCAAGTCAGTGTTTTGTTAAGACTCTCTGTAGAGTCCAATATAACGGATTAATAAAACACCACTCTGTAGAGTCTAATATACTGTCTTAACAAAACACCACTCTATAGAGTCTAATATACTGTCTTAACAAAACACCACTCTGTAGAGTCCAATATACTGTCTTAACAAAACACCACTCTATAGAGTCTAATATACTGTCTTAACAAAACACCACACTGTAGAGTCCAATATAACGGATTAATAAAACACCACTCTGTAGAGTCTAATATACTGTCTTAACAAAACACCACTCTATAGAGTCTAATATACTGTCTTAACAAAACACCACTCTGTATATTCTAATATACTGTCTTAACAAAACACCACTCTGTAGAGTCTAATATACTGTCTTAACAAAACACCACTCTGTAGAGTTTAATATACTGTCTTAACAAAACACCACTCTGTAGATTCTAATATACTGTCTTAACAAAACACCACTCTGTAGAGTCTAATATACTGTCTTAACAAAACACCACTCTGTAGAGTCTAATATACTGTCTTAACAAAACACCACTCTGTAGAGTTTAATATACTGTCTTAACAAAACACCACTCTGTAGAGTCTAATATACTGTCTTAACAAAACACCACTCTGTATATTCTAATATACTGTCTTAATAAAACACCACTCTATAGAGTCTAATATACTGTCTTAACAAAACACCACTCTATAGAGTCTAATATACTGTCTTAACAAAACACCACTCTGTAGAGTCCAATATAACGGATTAATAAAACACCACTCTGTAGAGTCTAATATACTGTCTTAACAAAACACCACTCTATAGAGTCTAATATACTGTCTTAACAAAACACCACTCTGTAGAGTCCAATATAACGGATTAATAAAACACCACTCTGTAGAGTCTAATATACTGTCTTAACAAAACACCACTCTATAGAGTCTAATATACTGTCTTAACAAAACACCACTCTGTATATTCTAATATACTGTCTTAACAAAACACCACCCTGTAGATTCTAATATACTGTCTTAACAAAACACCACTCTGTAGAGTCTAATATACTGTCTTAACAAAACACCACTCTGTAGAGTCTAATATACTGTCTTAACAAAACACCACTCTGTAGAGTCCAATATAACGGATTAATAAAACACCACTCTGTAGAGTCTAATATACTGTCTTAACAAAACACCACTCTATAGAGTCTAATATACTGTCTTAACAAAACACCACTCTGTATATTCTAATATACTGTCTTAACAAAACACCACCCTGTAGATTCTAATATACTGTCTTAACAAAACACCACTCTGTAGAGTCTAATATACTGTCTTAACAAAACACCACTCTGTAGAGTCTAATATACTGTCTTAACAAAACACCACTCTGTAGAGTTTAATATACTGTCTTAACAAAACACCACTCTGTAGAGTCTAATATACTGTCTTAACAAAACACCACTCTGTAGAGTCTAATATACTGTCTTAACAAAACACCACTCTGTAGAGTTTAATATACTGTCTTAACAAAACACCACTCTGTATATTCTAATATACTGTCTTAATAAAACACCACTCTATAGAGTCTAATATACTGTCTTAACAAAACACCACTCTATAGAGTCTAATATACTGTCTTAACAAAACACCACTCTGTAGAGTCCAATATAACGGATTAATAAAACACCACTCTGTAGAGTCTAATATACTGTCTTAACAAAACACCACTCTATAGAGTCTAATATACTGTCTTAACAAAACACCACTCTGTATATTCTAATATACTGTCTTAACAAAACACCACCCTGTAGATTCTAATATACTGTCTTAACAAAACACCACTCTGTAGAGTCTAATATACTGTCTTAACAAAACACCACTCTGTAGAGTCTAATAAACTGTCTTAACAAAACACCACTCTGTAGAGTTTAATATACTGTCTTAACAAAACACCACTCTGTAGAGTCTAATATACTGTCTTAACAAAACACCACTCTGTAGAGTCTAATATAATGTCTTGACAAAACACCACTCTGTAGAGTTTAATATACTGTCTTAACAAAACACCACTCTGTATATTCTAATATACTGTCTTAACAAAACACCACCCTGTAGATTCTAATATACTGTCTTAACAAAACACCACTCTGTAGAGTCTAATATACTGTCTTAACAAAACACCACTCTGTAGAGTTTAATATACTGTCTTAACAAAACACCACTCTGTAGAGTCCAATATACTGTCTTAACAAAACACCACTCTGTAGAGTCTAATATACTGTCTTAACAAAACACCACTCTGTAGAGTTTAATATACTGTCTTAACAAAACACCACTCTATAGAGTCCAATATACTGTCTTAACAAAACACCACTCTGTAGAGTCCAATATACTGGCTTAACAAAACACCACTCTGTAGAGTCTAATATACTGGCCTAACAAAACACCACTCTGTAGAGTCCAATATACTGTCTTAACAAAACACCACTCTGTAGATTCTAATATACTGTCTAAACAAAACACCACTCTGTAGAGTCCAATACACTCTCTTAACAAAACACCACTCTGTAGAGTCTAATATACTGTCTTAACAAAACACCACTCTGTAGAGTCTAATATACTGTCTTAACAAAACACCACTCTGTAGAGTCCAATATATTGGCTCAACAAAACAACACTCTGTAGAGTCCAATATACTGGCTTAACAAAACACCACTCTATAGGGTCCAATATACTGTCTTAACAAAACACCACTTTGTAGAGTCCAAAATACTTGCTTAACAAAACACCACTCTGTAGAGTCCAATATAATGGCTTAACAAAACACCACTCTGTAGAGTCTAATATACTGTCTTAACAAAACACCACTCTGCAGAGTCCAGTATAGTCTCAACAAAACACCACTCTGGAGAGTCCAATATACTGGCTTAACAAAACACCACTCTATAGAGTCCAATATACTGTCTTAACCAAACACCACTCTGTAGAGTCCAATATACTGTCTTAACAAAACACCACTCTGTAGAGTCTAAAATACTGTCTTAACAAAACACCACTCTATAGTGTCCAATATACTGTCTTAACAAAACACCACTCTGTAGAGTCCAATATACTGTCTTAACAAAACACCACTCTGTAGAGTCCAATATACTGGCTTAACAAAACACCACTCTATAGAGTCCAATATACTGGCTTAACAAAACACCACTCTGTAGAGTCTAATATACTGTCTTAACAAAACACCACTCTGCAGAGTCCAGTATAGTCTCAACAAAACACCACTCTGTAGAGTTCAATATACTGGCCTAACAAAACACCAATCTGTAGAGTCCAAAATACTGGCTAAACAAAACACCACTCTATAGAGTCCAATATACTGGCCTAACAAAACGCCACTCTGTAGAGTCCAATATACTGGCTTAACAAAACACCACTCTGTAGAGTCTAATATACTGGCTTAACAAAACACCACTCTATTGAGTCTAATATACTGTCTTAACAAAACACCACTCTGTAGAGTCTAATATACTGGCTTAACAAAACACCACTCTGTAGATTCTAATATACTCTCTTAACAAAACACCACTCTGTAGAGTCTAATATACTGTCTTAACAAAACACCACTCTGTAGATTCTAATATACTGTCTAAACAAAACACCACTCTGTAGAGTCTAATATACTGTCTTAACAAAACACCACTCTGTAGAGTCCAATATATTGGCTTAACAAAACACCACTCTGTAGAGTCCAATATACTGTCTTAACAAAACACCACTCTATAGGGTCCAATATACTGTCTTAACAAAACACCACTCTGTAGAGTCCAATATATTGGCTTAACAAAACACCACTCTATAGAGTCCAATATACTGTCTTAACAAAACACCACTCTATAGGGTCCAATATACTGTCTTAACAAAACACCACTCTGTAGAGTCCAATATACTGGCTAAACAAAACACCACTCTATAGAGTCCAATATACTGGCCTAACAAAACGCCACTCTGTAGAGTCCAATATACTGGCTTAACAAAACACCACTCTGTAGAGTCTAATATACTGGCTTAACAAAACACCACTCTATTGAGTCTAATATACTGTCTTAACAAAACACCACTCTGTAGAGTCTAATATACTGGCTTAACAAAACACCACTCTGTAGATTCTAATATACTCTCTTAACAAAACACCACTCTGTAGAGTCTAATATACTGTCTTAACAAAACACCACTCTGTAGATTCTAATATACTGTCTAAACAAAACACCACTCTGTAGAGTCTAATATACTGTCTTAACAAAACACCACTCTGTAGAGTCCAATATATTGGCTTAACAAAACACCACTCTGTAGAGTCCAATATACTGTCTTAACAAAACACCACTCTATAGGGTCCAATATACTGTCTTAACAAAACACCACTCTGTAGAGTCCAATATATTGGCTTAACAAAACACCACTCTGTAGAGTCCAATATACTGGCTTAACAAAACACCACTCTATAGGGTCCAATATACTGTCTTAACAAAACACCACTCTGTAGAGTCCAATATACTGTCTTAACAAAACACCAATCTGTAGAGTCCAATATACTGGCTTAACAAAACACCACTCTATAGAGTCCAATATACTGGCTTAACAAAACACCACTCTGTAGAGTCTAATATACTGTCTTAACAAAACACCACTCTGCAGAGTCAAGTATAGTCTCAACAAAACACCACTCTGGAGAGTCTAATATACTGGCCTAACAAAACACCACTCTGTAGAGTTAATATACTGGCTTAACAAAACACCACTCTATAGAGTCCAATATACTGGCCTAACAAAACACCACTCTGTAAAGTCCAATATACTGGCTTAACAAAACACCACTCTGTAGAGTCTAATATACTGGCTTAACAAAACACCACTCTGTAGATTCTAATATACTCTCTTAACAAAACACCACTCTGTAGAGTCTAATATACTGTCTTAACAAAACACCACTCTGTAGATTCTAATATACTGTCTAAACAAAACACCACTCTGTAGAGTCCAATACACTGTCTTAACAAAACACCACTCTGTAGAGTCTAATATACTGTCTTAACAAAACTCCACTCTGTAGAGTCTAATATACTGACTTAACAAAACGCCACTCTGTAGAGTCCAATATATTCGCTTAACAAAACACCACTCTGTAGATTCCAATATACTGGCTTAACAAAACACCACTCTATAGGGTCCAATATACTGTCTTAACAAAACACCACTCTGTAGAGTCCAATATACTGTCTTAACAAAACACCACTCTGTAGAGTCTAATATACTGTCTTAACAAAACACCACTCTGTAGAGTCTAATATACTGTCTTAACAAAACACCACTCTGTAGAGTCCAATATACCGTCTTAACAAAACACCACTCTGGAGAGTCAGCTAACACCAAACTGTAAAGGTCTCTCCAGAGAGGCCCGTAGACCCACTCCTCATCCAATAAGATGACGAAAAGGCCGCTCTTTGGGATGCAGACAGTGGAGGTGGGCAAACCCATTACTCATCGTGTACAAGAGAAAATGAGCAGCGGCTCAGTGTTTGCCTCTCTAGGCAGTTTGTGGACTTAGCTGATATTTACAGCTGAAGCTGCTGGCGCCTTTATACGCACTCCTGGTCTACGTTCCAAAATGGCACCCTATTCCCTATATAGAGCACTATTTTAACCAGGGACCATAGGGCTCTGGTCGGAAGTAGTGCACTATATAGTAAAAAGTGTGCCATTCGGGATGCACCCTTCATTACAGGAGGAAAGCAGCAGATAGTGACTGAACCCCCATGTGACACTCCTTAATAATACAACTCCTCTTTCCTGAGCTCACATCATGTGTTTCTATTGAGTTATTGATCCAAGGCTCTCTGTCTATAACACCTCCAACAGCCCTGTCCAAACCAAGGACCTTTATAGACGGGAGTTTTCCAGGAAACACAGTCTGAAGAAGATGAAGATGAAGAAGAACATTCCCTTGTTTTCCCAGAAATCCTGTTTGTAGGATTCCCGGATTTCCTGCTTATTCCAATCGTCATTCCATGGCTCGGCGCCATTAGCTTCTCCTGGTCGACGGTGCCGCCGTACGACAGGGAGTGACACAGCTCCTTAGCCTTCCACTTCCTAGACGACGGAGAGGAAGGACAGCTGTCTTCAGAGAGCACACGCTGCCTGAGCTGCAGATCGATAGCTCTTCTCATAGAGATCTTCTCTATTTCAACCATTTTATATTTATGATGTACTACAGGAAGTGACTTGCTAAAAAAATCTACGTCATTTTTTTAATTTTTTTTTTTTACAGTGGCCGATTCTCTCAATCCCTTCTTTATGAATCTCTCTGCTTATTGTAGAATCATTAACCTATATTTTAACATGACAATTGTTTCTGGTGTTTTTCCGAAGATCTGGAGAGCGGCACATGTCCTCCTCTACACAAAGGAGGAGGTCCTTTTTGAGTGGACGAAAGTTATCTCAACTAATTAGTATATTATATAACTTTAAATTGGACGAAAGTTATCTCAACTTATTAGTATATTCTATAACTTAAATTGGACGATAGTTATCTCAACTTTCCAAAGTTTTGCTTAGATGATAACAAAACATTGTGCTAACTTATTTGTAGACCTTTTCTGAGGCCTTTTGACACGGTTTACCAGTACATTCTCATTCAAAAAGCTGGCTAAGGCCTGGATCAGCCTTCTTGCAAGTGGTTTGAGAATGATCTGTCTAACAGTGTGTCAAGCTTAGTTTCCTGGCTATTACAGAAGGTGTACAGCAGGGGTCCGTATTGGGACCTGCTCTGTTTAATATTTATAATCAATAACATTGGTCTATGTGTTAAAACATTTTTATATTCATCTGTATGCAGATGACACTGTGATGCCAATGACCTAACTGTTGCCCAGGCAGAGTTAGAGTTGCAATCTGATCTTGTGACCTTACAGAAAGCCCGGGTTGGTTTGAAAATGTGTACTTTAATAATGTGTTCGAAAAGGCTAAAGATGGACTACATATTTATTCATTTTGGATGGTTCTCCCATCGATCAGGTTTCCGCCTATACATATGTGGGGATTTGATTTGACAAAGATTGAATGTTTTAAAAAAAAGAAGGATTATCTAGTCAAAAAAGCTCAAATTTAAAGTGGGCCTGATTTAAAAAACAACAACATCTTACCTCTCCCTAATAGCAGGAAGTAGATTTCACAGTCAACCTTCCTGCTGGTTCCTGACTATGGTGAAACTATTTACCAGATTGCAGCAGCCACTACTCTTCAGCCTTCGGATGCCTGCTAGCATAGAGCCCTTTGCTTAATCACAAGGTGACCGTTTTAAAACTCACCACTGCATCCTGTATCAAAAGGTTGGCTGGTCCTCATTAAAGTCCTGTGGATGACTTCATTATTCCCTTTACTGCACAAGCTGTTGACTAACTTCACTGTTAAAATATAAAAACAGTACATTAGTCAACAAGCTTTGTTAGGCTTGACCTGCTTCTTCTACCCATTGGTCAGTACGTTAGTCAACAAGCTTTGTTAGAGATGAGTTGATTCATCTACCCCTTGGTCAGTACGTTAGTCAACAAGCTTTGTTAGGAAGGAGTTGATTCATCTACCCCTTGGTCAGTACGTTAGTCAACAAGCTTTGTTAGGAATGAGTTGATTAATCTACCCCTTGGTCAGTACGTTAGTCAACAAGCTTTGTTAGGAATGAGTTGATTCATCTACCCCTTGGTCAGTACGTTAGTCAACAAGCTTTGTTAGGAATTAGTTGATTCATATACCCCTTGGTCAGTACATTAGTCAACAAGCTTTGTTAGGAATGAGTTGATTCATCTACCCCTTGGTTAGTACATTAGTCAACAAGCTTTGTTAGGAATGAGTTGATTTATCTACCCCTTGGTCAGTACGTTAGTCAACAGGCTTTGTTAGGAATGAGTTGATTCATCTACCCCTTGGTCAGTACGTTAGTCAACAAGCTTTGTTAGAAATGAGTTGATTCATCTACCCCTTGGTCGGTACATTAGTCAACAAGCTTTGTTAGGAATGAGTTGATTCATCTACCCCTTGGTCGGTACATTAGTCAACAAGCTTTGTTAGAAATGAGTTGATTAATCTACCCCTTGGTCAGTACGTAAGTCAACAAGCTTTGTTAGGAATGAGTTGATTCATCTACCCCTTGGTCAGTACGTTAGTCAACATCGTTTGGACTGGGTGGACGAAAGCAGGTGGCAATACCGAGGGGATGGTTAGCCTCTCCACCCACTACTAACTCAATGGAGACGTGCTCTATGTAGTCAATAGGATGTGGTCTAAGGCTGTCTGGACAGGATGGAGGGGTCAGAGGAAGGCCCTAGAAAAAGACTCCCGCCACCTTAGTCATCGATTGTTCTCTCTGCTACCACACAGCAAACGGTACCGGAGCACCAAGTCTAGGTCCAAGAGGCTTCAAAAAAGCTTCTACTACCAAGCCATAAGACTCCCGAACACCTAATCAAATGGCTACCCAGACTATTTGCATTGCCCCATAGTCTCTTTAATAACTCTACCTACAGATGAGGCATAAGGACAGTTAAATCTTAAGAAGTTTGACCACATCAGTATCAGGTTGTATTTCTCTTTGTACAAACAAGAAAAATAGAAATATTGACTCTGTAACGGTATCCCCTGTATATAGTCTCCACATTGACTCTGTACTGGTACCCCCCTGTATATAGTCTCCACATTGACTCTGTACTGGTACCCCCTGTATATAGCCTCCACATTGACTCTGTACCGGTACCCCCCTGTATATAGCCTCCACATTGACTCTGTACCGGTACCCCCTGTATATAGCCTCCACATTGACTCTGTATCTGTACCCCCTGTATATAGCCTCCACATTGACTCTGTACCGGTACCCCCTGTATATAGCCTCCACATTGACTCTGTACCGGTACCCCCTGTATATAGTCTCCACATTGACTCTGTACCAGTATCCCCTGTATATAGCCTCCACATTGACTCTGTATCTGTACCCCCTGTATATAGCCTCCACATTGACTCTGTACCGGTACCCCCTGTATATAGCCTCCACATTGACTCTGTACCGGTACCCCCTGTATATAGCCTCCACATTGACTCTGTATCTGTACCCCCTGTATATAGCCTCCACATTGACTCTGTACCGGTACCCCCTGTATATAGTCTCCACATTGACTCTGTACCGGTATCCCCTGTATATAGTCTCGCTATTGTTATTTTACTGCTGCTTTTTAATTACTTGCTACTTTTATTTCTTATTCTTATCCATACTTTTTAAAACTGCATTGTTGGTTAGGGGCTCGTAAGTAAGCATTTCACTGTAAGTTCTACACCTGTTGTATTCAGCGCATGTGACTAATAAAATGAGATTTGATTTGATTTTGACAGGATGGAGGGGAAAGCATTCTGGATGTAGTCTAAGGTTATCTGGACAGAATGGAGGGGAAAGCATTCTGGATGTAGTCTATCTGGACACGATGGAGGGGGTAAGCATTCTGGATGTAGTCTATCTGGACAGAATGGCGGGGTAAGCATTCTGGATGTAGTCTATCTGGACAGAATGGAGGGGGTAAGCATTCTGGATGTAGTCTATCTGGACAGAATGGAGGGGTAAAATGCATCTCATTGATCTGAGTTAGAATCAGTCTCCCTCCTCCTTTCCCATTTTGATTATAGTCCTGCAATAACCTGGTTATCAGACCATGCTGGTTCATTTATCCAACATTGAACTCCCTCTCTCTCTCACACACGCACACACACACACACACACGCACACACACACACACACACACACACACACACACACACACACACACACACACACACACACACACACACACACACACACACACACACACACACACACACACAATCCCTCCAGTGCTCAACCTCTCCCTCAGCTCTCTCCCTCCCCATTGATTGTGTGGTCAGATGCTGTAACCCATGGGGTAAACGTAGGTTACACAGTAAGTCTCTCAGCAAACACAGCTTTATTTACCAATGGAGCCAGCTCCTCCCCCACCATGTTACTGGATGGAGAAAGGAGGGAATGGTTGTATAACTAGACTATGATTTCCTGCTGAGCACATATCTTCAATTTACTGTTGTGTGTGTGTGTGTGTGTGTGTGTATACGTGTGTATGTGTGTGTGTGTGTGGGTGCATGAATGTATGTGTGTGCGTGTCTATTGCGTAGGTAGAGGAGGACGTTATCTGTGTGATATGCAGCAGCTGTTTGGGATCAGAGTTCTCCCACTGAGAGACAAAGGATGCTGATTGGTGCCAGTCTAGGGCTGATTACCAGCTTATGTTTACCAGGACCACAGGTGCATCATTGAACAGGTACTGGTCACTCGGGCTCTGTTGGCCGAAACACTTAACCGCTAGTTTTGTAAGGAACCTGACGCCCCTCTGCTTGGCACTCAGCTTTAAAAAAATGGCCCTTCACAGTAATTCTTATTCCCATGTAAAATAGCCTTTTGAGTGACAGACACATTACCCATAATAACCCCCCCCCCCCCCTGATAAATGCTCAGAATAGAAAGAAAAAAATACCAGGAAGTCTGAAAACACAGACTGAGTGGGCGGGGAGCTAGTATGCTGAGTGGGCGGGGAGCTAGTATGCTGAGTGGGCGGGGAGCTAGTATGCTGAGTGGGCGGGGAGCTAGTATGCTGAGTGGGCGGGGAGCTAGTATGCTGAGTGGGCGGGGAGCTAGTATGCTGAGTGGGCGGGGAGCTAGTATGCTGAGTGGGAGGGGAGCTAGTATGCTGAGTGGGCGGGGAGCTAGTATGCTGAGTGGGCGGGGAGCTAGTATGCTGAGTGGGCGGGGAGCTAGTATGCTGAGTGGGCTAGTATGCTGAGTGGGCGGGGAGCTAGTATGCTGAGTGGGCGGGGAGCTAGTATGCTGATTGGGAGGGGAGCTAGTATGCTGAGTGGGCTAGTATGCTGAGTGGGCGGGGAGCTAGTATGCTGAGTGGGCGGGGAGCTAGTATGCTGAGTGGGCGGGGAGCTAGTATGCTGAGTGGGGGGGGAGCTAGTATGCTGAGTGGGCTGGGAGCTAGTATGCTGAGTGGGCGGGGAACTAGTATGCTGAGTGGGCGGGGAGCTAGTATGCTAAGTGGGCGGGGAGCTAGTATGCTGAGTGGGCGGGGAGCTAGTATGCTGAGTGGGAGGGGAGCTAGTATGCTGAGGTGGCGGGGAGCTAGTATGCTGAGTGGGGGGAGCTAGTATGCTGAGTGGGAGGGGAGCTAGTATGCTGAGTTGGCGGGGAGCTAGTATGCTGAGTGGGAGGGGAGCTAGTATGCTGAGTTGGCGGGGAGCTAGTATGCTGAGTGGGCGGGGAGCTAGTATGCTGAGTGGGAGGGGAGCTAGTATGCTGAGTGGGCGGGGAGCTAGTATGCTGAGTGGGCGGGGAGCTAGTATGCTGAGTGGGCTAGTATGCTGAGTGGGCGGGGAGCTAGTATGCTTAGTGGGCTAGTATGCTGAGTGGGTGGGGAGCTAGTATGCTGAGTGGGCGGGGAGCTAGTATGCTGAGTGGGCGGGGAGCTAGTATGCTGAGTGGGCGGGGAGCTAGTATGCTGAGTGGGGGGGGGGCTAGTATGCTGAGTGGGAGGGGAGCTAGTATGCTGAGTGGGCTAGTATGCTGAGTGGGCGGGGAGCTAGTATGCTGAGTGGGCGGGGAGCTAGTATGCTGAGTGGGCGGGGAGCTAGTATGCTGAGTGGGGGGGGAGCTAGTATGCTGAGTGGGCTGGGAGCTAGTATGCTGAGTGGGCGGGGAGCTAGTATGCTGAGTGGGCGGGGAGCTAGTATGCTGAGTGGGCGGGGAGCTAGTATGCTGAGTGGGCGGGGAGCTAGTATGCTGAGTGGGCGGGGAGCTAGTATGCTGAGTGGGCGGGGAGCTAGTATGCTGAGTGGGCGGGGAGCTAGTATGCTGAGTGGGAGGGGAGCTAGTATGCTGAGTGGGCAGGGAGCTAGTATGCTGAGTGGGAGGGGAGCTAGTATGCTGAGTGGGAGGGGAGCTAGTATGCTGAGTGGGAGGGGAGCTAGTATGCTGAGTGGGCGGGGAGCTAGTATGCTGAGTGGGCGGGGAGCTAGTATGCTGAGTGGGTGGGGAGCTAGTATGCTGAGTGGGCTGGGAGCTAGTATGCTGAGTGGGAGGGGAGCTAGTATGCTGAGTGGGAGGGGAGCTAGTATGCTGAGTGGGCGGGGAGCGAGTATGCTGAGTGGGCGGGGGGTTAGTATGCTGTGTGAGTGGGGAGCTAGTATGCTGAGTGGGAGGGGAGCTAGTATGCTGAGTGGGCGGGGAGCTAGTATGCTGAGTGGGCGGGGAAGCTAGTATGCTGAGTGGGCGGTGAGCTAGTATGCTGAGTGGCCGGGGAGCTAGTATGCTGAGTGGGCTAGTATGCTGAGTGGGCTAGTGTACTTAGTGGGCGGGGAGCTAGTATGCTGAGTGGGCGGGGAGCTAGTATGCCGAGTGGGCGGGGAGCTAGTATGCCGAGTGGGCGGGGAGCTAGTATGCCGAGTGGGCGGGGAGCTAGTATGCTGAGTGGGCAGGGAGCTAGTATGCTGAGTGGGAGGGGAGCTAGTATGCTGAGTGAGTCGGGAGCTAGTATGCTGAGTGGGAGGGGAGCTAGTATGCCGAGTGGGCGGGGAGCTAGTATGCTGAGTGGGCAGGGAGCTAGTATGCTGAGTGGGCGGGGAGCTAGTATGCTGAGTGAGTGGGGAGCTAGTATGCTGAGTGGGAGGGGAGCTAGTATGCTGAGTGGGCGGGGAGCTAGTATGCTGAGTGGGCGGGGAAGCTAGTATGCTGAGTGGGCGGTGAGCTAGTATGCTGAGTGGCCGGGGAGCTAGTATGCTGAGTGGGCTAGTATGCTGAGTGGGCTAGTGTACTTAGTGGGCGGGGAGCTAGTATGCTGAGTGGGCGGGGAGCTAGTATGCCGAGTGGGCGGGGAGCTAGTATGCCGAGTGGGCGGGGAGCTAGTATGCCGAGTGGGCGGGGAGCTAGTATGCCGAGTGGGCGGGGAGATAGTATGCCGAGTGGGCGGGGAGCTAGTATGCTGAGTGGGCAGGGAGCTAGTATGCTGAGTGGGCGGGGAGCTAGTATGCCGAGTGGGCGGGGAGCTAGTATGCCGAGTGGGCGGGGAGCTAGTATGCCGAGTGGGCGGGGAGCTAGTATGCCGAGTGGGCGGGGAGCTAGTATGCCGAGTGGGCGGGGAGCTAGTATGCCGAGTGGGCGGGGAGCTAGTATGCTGAGTGGGCGGGGAGCTAGTATGCTGAGTGGGCGGGGAGCTAGTATGCTGAGTGGGCGGTGAGCTAGTATGCTGAGTGGGCGGGGAGCTAGTATGCTGAGTGGGCGGGGAGCTAGTATGCTGAGTGGGGGGGGAGCTAGTATGCTGAGTGGGCTGGGAGCTAGTATGCTGAGTGGGCGGGGAACTAGTATGCTGAGTGGGCGGGGAGCTAGTATGCTAAGTGGGCGGGGAGCTAGTATGCTGAGTGGGCGGGGAGCTAGTATGCTGAGTGGGAGGGGAGCTAGTATGCTGAGTGGGCGGGGAGCTAGTATGCTGAGTGGGGGGAGCTAGTATGCTGAGTGGGAGGGGAGCTAGTATGCTGAGTTGGCGGGGAGCTAGTATGCTGAGTGGGAGGGGAGCTAGTATGCTGAGTGGGCGGGGAGCTAGTATGCTGAGTGGGCGGGGAGCTAGTATGCTGAGTGGGAGGGGAGCTAGTATGCTGAGTGGGCGGGGAGCTAGTATGCTGAGTGGGCAGGGAGCTAGTATGCTGAGTGGGCTAGTATGCTGAGTGGGCGGGGAGCTAGTATGCTTAGTGGGCTAGTATGCTGAGTGGGTGGGGAGCTAGTATGCTGAGTGGGCGGGGAGCTAGTATGCTGAGTGGGCGGGGAGCTAGTATGCTGAGTGGGCGGGGAGCTAGTATGCTGAGTGGGGGGGGGGCTAGTATGCTGAGTGGGAGGGGAGCTAGTATGCTGAGTGGGCTAGTATGCTGAGTGGGCGGGGAGCTAGTATGCTGAGTGGGCGGGGAGCTAGTATGCTGAGTGGGCGGGGAGCTAGTATGCTGAGTGGGGGGGGAGCTAGTATGCTGAGTGGGCTGGGAGCTAGTATGCTGAGTGGGCGGGGAGCTAGTATGCTGAGTGGGCGGGGAGCTAGTATGCTGAGTGGGCGGGGAGCTAGTATGCTGAGTGGGCGGGGAGCTAGTATGCTGAGTGGGCGGGGAGCTAGTATGCTGAGTGGGCGGGGAGCTAGTATGCTGAGTGGGCGGGGAGCTAGTATGCTGAGTGGGAGGGGAGCTAGTATGCTGAGTGGGCAGGGAGCTAGTATGCTGAGTGGGAGGGGAGCTAGTATGCTGAGTGGGAGGGGAGCTAGTATGCTGAGTGGGAGGGGAGCTAGTATGCTGAGTGGGCGGGGAGCTAGTATGCTGAGTGGGCGGGGAGCTAGTATGCTGAGTGGGTGGGGAGCTAGTATGCTGAGTGGGCTGGGAGCTAGTATGCTGAGTGGGAGGGGAGCTAGTATGCTGAGTGGGAGGGGAGCTAGTATGCTGAGTGGGCGGGGAGCTAGTATGCTGAGTGGGCGGGGGGTTAGTATGCTGTGTGAGTGGGGAGCTAGTATGCTGAGTGGGAGGGGAGCTAGTATGCTGAGTGGGCGGGGAGCTAGTATGCTGAGTGGGCGGGGAAGCTAGTATGCTGAGTGGGCGGTGAGCTAGTATGCTGAGTGGCCGGGGAGCTAGTATGCTGAGTGGGCTAGTATGCTGAGTGGGCTAGTGTACTTAGTGGGCGGGGAGCTAGTATGCTGAGTGGGCGGGGAGCTAGTATGCCGAGTGGGCGGGGAGCTAGTATGCCGAGTGGGCGGGGAGCTAGTATGCCGAGTGGGCGGGGAGCTAGTATGCTGAGTGGGCAGGGAGCTAGTATGCTGAGTGGGAGGGGAGCTAGTATGCTGAGTGAGTCGGGAGCTAGTATGCTGAGTGGGAGGGGAGCTAGTATGCCGAGTGGGCGGGGAGCTAGTATGCTGAGTGGGCAGGGAGCTAGTATGCTGAGTGGGCGGGGAGCTAGTATGCTGAGTGAGTGGGGAGCTAGTATGCTGAGTGGGAGGGGAGCTAGTATGCTGAGTGGGCGGGGAGCTAGTATGCTGAGTGGGCGGGGAAGCTAGTATGCTGAGTGGGCGGTGAGCTAGTATGCTGAGTGGCCGGGGAGCTAGTATGCTGAGTGGGCTAGTATGCTGAGTGGGCTAGTGTACTTAGTGGGCGGGGAGCTAGTATGCTGAGTGGGCGGGGAGCTAGTATGCCGAGTGGGCGGGGAGCTAGTATGCCGAGTGGGCGGGGAGCTAGTATGCCGAGTGGGCGGGGAGCTAGTATGCCGAGTGGGCGGGGAGCTAGTATGCCGAGTGGGCGGGGAGCTAGTATGCTGAGTGGGCAGGGAGCTAGTATGCTGAGTGGGCAGGGAGCTAGTATGCTGAGTGGGCTAGTATGCTGAGTGGGCGGGGAGCTAGTATGCTTAGTGGGCTAGTATGCTGAGTGGGTGGGGAGCTAGTATGCTGAGTGGGCGGGGAGCTAGTATGCTGAGTGGGCGGGGAGCTAGTATGCTGAGTGGGCGGGGAGCTAGTATGCTGAGTGGGGGGGGGGCTAGTATGCTGAGTGGGAGGGGAGCTAGTATGCTGAGTGGGCTAGTATGCTGAGTGGGCGGGGAGCTAGTATGCTGAGTGGGCGGGGAGCTAGTATGCTGAGTGGGCGGGGAGCTAGTATGCTGAGTGGGGGGGGAGCTAGTATGCTGAGTGGGCTGGGAGCTAGTATGCTGAGTGGGCGGGGAGCTAGTATGCTGAGTGGGCGGGGAGCTAGTATGCTGAGTGGGCGGGGAGCTAGTATGCTGAGTGGGCGGGGAGCTAGTATGCTGAGTGGGCGGGGAGCTAGTATGCTGAGTGGGCGGGGAGCTAGTATGCTGAGTGGGCGGGGAGCTAGTATGCTGAGTGGGAGGGGAGCTAGTATGCTGAGTGGGCAGGGAGCTAGTATGCTGAGTGGGAGGGGAGCTAGTATGCTGAGTGGGAGGGGAGCTAGTATGCTGAGTGGGAGGGGAGCTAGTATGCTGAGTGGGCGGGGAGCTAGTATGCTGAGTGGGCGGGGAGCTAGTATGCTGAGTGGGTGGGGAGCTAGTATGCTGAGTGGGCTGGGAGCTAGTATGCTGAGTGGGAGGGGAGCTAGTATGCTGAGTGGGAGGGGAGCTAGTATGCTGAGTGGGCGGGGAGCTAGTA
This sequence comes from Oncorhynchus mykiss, assembly GCF_057628025.1. Lineage (NCBI taxonomy): Eukaryota > Metazoa > Chordata > Actinopteri > Salmoniformes > Salmonidae > Oncorhynchus > Oncorhynchus mykiss. The sequence continues at coordinate 78,821,817 of NC_143034.1, read as the reverse complement.
TGCTGAGTGGGCGGGGGGTTAGTATGCTGTGTGAGTGGGGAGCTAGTATGCTGAGTGGGAGGGGAGCTAGTATGCTGAGTGGGCGGGGAGCTAGTATGCTGAGTGGGCGGGGAAGCTAGTATGCTGAGTGGGCGGTGAGCTAGTATGCTGAGTGGCCGGGGAGCTAGTATGCTGAGTGGGCTAGTATGCTGAGTGGGCTAGTGTACTTAGTGGGCGGGGAGCTAGTATGCTGAGTGGGCGGGGAGCTAGTATGCCGAGTGGGCGGGGAGCTAGTATGCCGAGTGGGCGGGGAGCTAGTATGCCGAGTGGGCGGGGAGCTAGTATGCTGAGTGGGCAGGGAGCTAGTATGCTGAGTGGGAGGGGAGCTAGTATGCTGAGTGAGTCGGGAGCTAGTATGCTGAGTGGGAGGGGAGCTAGTATGCCGAGTGGGCGGGGAGCTAGTATGCTGAGTGGGCAGGGAGCTAGTATGCTGAGTGGGCGGGGAGCTAGTATGCTGAGTGAGTGGGGAGCTAGTATGCTGAGTGGGAGGGGAGCTAGTATGCTGAGTGGGCGGGGAGCTAGTATGCTGAGTGGGCGGGGAAGCTAGTATGCTGAGTGGGCGGTGAGCTAGTATGCTGAGTGGCCGGGGAGCTAGTATGCTGAGTGGGCTAGTATGCTGAGTGGGCTAGTGTACTTAGTGGGCGGGGAGCTAGTATGCTGAGTGGGCGGGGAGCTAGTATGCCGAGTGGGCGGGGAGCTAGTATGCCGAGTGGGCGGGGAGCTAGTATGCCGAGTGGGCGGGGAGCTAGTATGCCGAGTGGGCGGGGAGCTAGTATGCCGAGTGGGCGGGGAGCTAGTATGCTGAGTGGGCAGGGAGCTAGTATGCTGAGTGGGCGGGGAGCTAGTATGCCGAGTGGGCGGGGAGCTAGTATGCCGAGTGGGCGGGGAGCTAGTATGCCGAGTGGGCGGGGAGCTAGTATGCCGAGTGGGCGGGGAGCTAGTATGCCGAGTGGGCGGGGAGCTAGTATGCCGAGTGGGCGGGGAGCTAGTATGCTGAGTGGGCGGGGAGCTAGTATGCTGAGTGGGCGGGGAGCTAGTATGCTGAGTGGGCGGGGAAGCTAGTATGCTGAGTGGGCGGTGAGCTAGTATGCTGAGTGGCCGGGGAGCTAGTATGCTGAGTGGGCTAGTATGCTGAGTGGGCTAGTGTACTTAGTGGGCGGGGAGCTAGTATGCTGAGTGGGCGGGGAGCTAGTATGCCGAGTGGGCGGGGAGCTAGTATGCCGAGTGGGCGGGGAGCTAGTATGCCGAGTGGGCGGGGAGCTAGTATGCTGAGTGGGCAGGGAGCTAGTATGCTGAGTGGGAGGGGAGCTAGTATGCTGAGTGAGTGGGGAGCTAGTATGCTGAGTGGGAGGGGAGCTAGTATGCCGAGTGGGCGGGGAGCTAGTATGCTGAGTGGGCAGGGAGCTAGTATGCTGAGTGGGCGGGGAGCTAGTATGCTGAGTGAGTGGGGAGCTAGTATGCTGAGTGGGAGGGGAGCTAGTATGCTGAGTGGGCGGGGAGCTAGTATGCTGAGTGGGCGGGGAAGCTAGTATGCTGAGTGGGCGGTGAGCTAGTATGCTGAGTGGCCGGGGAGCTAGTATGCTGAGTGGGCTAGTATGCTGAGTGGGCTAGTGTACTTAGTGGGCGGGGAGCTAGTATGCTGAGTGGGCGGGGAGCTAGTATGCCGAGTGGGCGGGGAGCTAGTATGCCGAGTGGGCGGGGAGCTAGTATGCCGAGTGGGCGGGGAGCTAGTATGCCGAGTGGGCGGGGAGCTAGTATGCTGAGTGGGCAGGGAGCTAGTATGCTGAGTGGGCGGGGAGCTAGTATGCCGAGTGGGCGGGGAGCTAGTATGCCGAGTGGGCGGGGAGCTAGTATGCCGAGTGGGCGGGGAGCTAGTATGCTGAGTGGGCGGGGAGCTAGTATGCCGAGTGGGCGGGGAGCTAGTATGCCGAGTGGGCGGGGAGCTAGTATGCTGAGTGGGCGGGGAGCTAGTATGCTGAGTGGGCGGGGAGCTAGTATGCTGAGTGGGTGTGGAGTTCTGTGAGATAGAAAACACCTGTGTCAAGCAACATGGACTCAGTGAGCTGTGTGATTATCTCAAGCAAATTTTCTGCAACCTCAAACAACATTGAAATTGCACGCAACATCTAATCCTGTTGTACCTCATTACACCTCATCACCTCATTACATATAATTTAACTTGCTAGCCCAAATGGAATTGGACAAATCCCAATATATAAATATATATATAGACACACACAAACAAACACACACACACACACACACACACACACACACACACACACACACACACACACACACACACACACACACACACACACACACACACACACACACACACACACACACACACACACACACACACACACACACAAACATGCAACAATTTCACAGATTTTACTACTGCTGATACTGGTGTACTGCTACTACTGGCAGGTAAGCACCCTATACCCTACATCCTATACCCTACATGCTATACCCTATATCTATACTTTGGACGTAGTGCCAAATTCTCTAAAACGGCTCTGGTGGACATTCCTGCATGACAATTTCACGCTCACTCAAAACTTAAGACATCAGTGGCATTGTGTTGTGTGACAAAACTGCACATTTTAGAGTGGCCGTTTATTTCCACCAGCACAAGGTGCACCTGTGATCATGTTTAATCAGCTTCTTGATATGCCACACCTGTAAGGTAGATGGATTATTTTGGTGAAGGAGAAATGCTCACTAACAGGGATGTAAACACATTGGTGCACAACATCTGAGAGAAATAACATGTGACCAACACTTTACATGTTGAGTTTATTATTTTCAGTATATATAACAGCCTTCCAAAAACCCTGATGAAGGCTTAGATCTGAACATGTGATGGTTTTATGAGTGAAGGCTTAGAGCTGAAAATGTGATGGTTTTATGAGTGAAGGCTTAGATCTGAACATGTGATGGTTTTATGAATGAAGGCGTAGAGCTGAAAATGTGATGGTTTTATGAATGAACACGTAGAGCTGAAAATGTGATGGTTTTATGAATGAAGGCGTAGAGCTGAAAATGTGATGGTTTTATGAATGAACGCGTAGAGATGAACATGTGATGGTTTTATGAATGAAGGCGTAGAGCTGAACATGTGATGGTTTTATGAGTGAAGGCTTAGAGCTGAAAATGTGATGGTTTTATGAGTGAAGGCTTAGAGCTGAAAATGTGATGGTTTTATGAGTGAAGGCGTAGAGCTGAAAATGTGATGGTTTTATGAGTGAAGGCTTAGAGCTGAAAATGTGATGGTTTTATGAGTGAAGGCGTAGAGCTGAAAATGTGATGGTTTTATGAGTGAAGGCTTAGAGCTGAAAATGTGATGGTTTTATGAGTGAAGGCGTAGAGCTGAAAATGTGATGGTTTTATGAGTGAAGGCTTAGAGCTGAAAATGTGATGGTTTTATGAGTGAAGGCGTAGAGCTGAAAATGTGATGGTTTTATGAGTGAAGGCGTTGTGGTGTGATGTCATTCCAGTCGGTCTGATCTGTGGTGTGATGTCATTCCAGTCGGTCTGATCTGTGGTGTGATGTCATTCCATGTCATTCCAGTCGGTCTGATCTGTGGTGTGATGTCATTCCAGTCGGTCTGATCTGTGGTGTGATGTCATTCCATGTCATTCCAGTCGGTCTGATCTGTGGTGTGATGTCATTCCAGTCGGTCTGATCTGTGGTGTGATGCCATTCCAGTCGGTCTGATCTGTGGTGTGATGTCATTCCAGTCGGTCTGATCTGTGGTGTGATGTCATTCCATGTCATTCCAGTCGGTTTGATCTGTGGTGTGATGTCATTCCAGTCGGTCTGATCTGTGGTGTGATGTCATTCCAGTCGGTCTGATCTGTGGTGTGATGTCATTCCAGTCGGTCTGATCTGTGGTGTGATGTCATTCCAGTCGGTCTGATCTGTGGTGTGATGCCATTACATGTGTTTCCAGTGATGGTGTCTCTTGTGAAAGACTCCACGTATTGTTTGGCCTTGTGTCTATTGAGAACTGATGTCTCAATCAATGGTTCTCAATCATCTCTTCAGGGTGGATGTGGAGGAAATCAAGCTTCCTGAAGTATTTCCATTCAGATAGGTTTGCTACTCAGAGGTTCATTATCCGGTCCCGATGCACATTAGTGACGTCTGCGAGTCAGCAGCAAATAGCAGCGTGTGATAATCAAGTTGTTTTGTTTTCATTCATCCTAACTCTGTGACTGCATACCGCTCTGTGACTGCATACCGCTCTGTGACTGCATACCGCTCTGTGACTGCATACCGCTCTGTGACTTCATACTGCTCTGTGACTGCATACCGCCCTGTGACTGCATACCGCTCTGTGACTGCATACCGCTCTGTGACTGCATACCGCTCTGTGACTGCATACCGCCCTGTGACTGCATACCGCTCTGTGACTGCATACCGCTCTGTGACTGCATACCGCTCTGTGACTGCATACCGCTCTGTGACTGCATACCGCCCTGTGACTGCATACCGCCCTGTGACTGCATACCGCTCTGTGACTGCATACCGCCCTGTGACTGCATACTGCTCTGTGACTGCATACCGCTCTGTGACTGCATACCGCCCTGTGACTGCATACCGCCCTGTGACTGCATACCGCTCTGTGACTGCATACCGCCCTGTGACTGCATACCGCCCTGTGACAGCATACCGCTCTGTGACTGCATACCACTCTGTGGCTGCATACCGCTCTGTGACTGCATACCGCCCTGTGACTGCATACCGCCCTGTGACAGCATACCGCTCTGTGGCTGCATACCGCTCTGTGACTGCATACCGCTCTGTGACTGCATACCGCTCTGTGGCTGCATACCGCTCTGTGACTGCATACCGCTCTGTGGCTGCATACCGCTCTGTGACTGCATACCGCTCTGTGACTGCATACCTATCTGTGACTGCACGGGACTGGTGAAATGCCACGTTGTCTCATACAATTACTAACGTTGGCCGATTTTGCCTCACTGCGACCCTTTCCTTACCTGACCCAACCCTTCCATAGAGGTCATCCAAGAATGTAATGAGACGCTCGGTGTTGTACGGCCCAATTAGCGGTTTGTGTGACAGCCATCCATCAGAGGATATTGCTGCACACATTGTGATGTTGTCACCCCTCTGGCCCGGGACATCCACCCCTCTGGCCCGGGACATCCACCCCTCTGGCCCGGGACATCCACCCCTCTGGCCCGGGACATCCACCCCTCTGGCCCGGGACATCCACCCCTCTGGCCCGGGACATCCACTGTGGCTCTTTTCCCCCAATCACATTCCTTCCTCGCCGTCGTGTTCTGGCCAAGTTGAAACCAGCCTCGTCCACAAAGATGAATATGTGGGGTGATTGCCTGGCTTCAATCTTCATGACTCTCTAAAATAAATCCACAAGGCAACATGAGAGTTAGGCTATGACGGTAGTTTACATTATACCTTAAAACGTGCCATTGTGTGCCTCTGCCCTGTTTTGGTTTAGTTCAAAACCAGTTCTGTATTTTATAGTCATCTCACCTGGACATATTGGTTCCTGAGTTGTTTGACTCGTTTCAGAGTTCCTCTCAAAGGAGACACCTGCTTCATCCTGACTTGATGTTGTTTCAGGACTCTAGAAATAGTTGTTCTGGTTACGTTGTGAATATTTCCAAATGTAATGTTGTCTGCCCAAACACTCTGTCCTGAATCTCTGTGAGTTTTATGCCATTGTTTCGGATGACCTTATCAACGATTGCAGTTTCCCGCAGAGCAGTGAAAGTCCTACCTCTCCCGCCTGTGGGAGGTAACCGTTGGGTCCTCAGCAGAAATACAAAAACAATCACACACAAGTGGGTTTGGAGCCTTTGCTCAATTTACTTCTGTAATGTGCAGTTCAGTCAGATGCCTCTTGCAGAATGCACATCTTACCTGGTGTTTTGCCGGAAATGTCTCACAATAGATGCCACTGTTGAGCGTTGCAGATTTGTCTGCACTCTCAGACCAGCCTCTCTCATTGATAGACCATGATTTATTACATGATCAGTTATAGTAGCTCTAATCTCATCTGAGACTACAGCTCTTGATCTTCCTCTCAGTCTTCTTCCACCACGTATGCGTACTCCTCTTCCTCTCCCAGCCACTCTTCTTCCTCGGTCAGCCACTTCTCTATCTCTGGCTGGGTCCATGTTTACTTTACAGTACATCATTACTCCTAAAATGTCCCCTTTTGTATAGATGGTAATGGCATTGAAAGACTAACACCTGGGTAGGTGTTCAGCTACAATGGGAGTCAGATGTGGTTGGTCTAATTGTTTTGATAGTATTTCATTTTTTAGATGTGGAATATATTTCACTACGGCATTAAAGTAGAAACGTTGCAAATTGCTGCCTTATTATGTTGGGTTTTGGAACGGTTTTGAAAAGAGTACGTCAACAGGTGCAAATTGGCCTGTAGGTACATAGAGTTTTGGGTGGTGGTCGTGTCTGAGTGAAAAACATAATTCACGACATTTGAAAGATGTAGTCATTGAATGCATTTTGTGCCAAAACAATGAAAAAATGATCCGCAGTTTTAGTCCACATAGACTGCTGTTGTGCAAAGAGTTATGAAAAAGTGATCTAAGTGTTGAGAAATGGGTCCTAGCGATGGTTAAAAACTCTTAGACTAAAGCTTATGCTAAATACAACACATTATTTAGGCTGATTATTTAGACAGAAGCTTATACTAAATACAATACATTATTCAGGCTGATTATTAAGACAGAAGCTTATACTAAATACAATACATTATTCAGGCTGATTATTAAGACAGAAGCTTATACTAAACAGAACACATTATTTAGACAGAAGCTTATACTATACTAAATACAACACAATATTTAGACTGATTATAAAGACAGAAGCTTATACTATACTAAATACAACACATTATTCAGGCTGATTATTTAGACAGAAGCTTATACTAAATACAATACATTATTCAGGCTGATTATTAAGACAGAAGCTTATACTAAACAGAACACATTATTTAGACAGAAGCTTATACTATACTAAATACAACACAATATTTAGACTGATTATAAAGACAGAAGCTTATACTATACTAAATACAACACATTATTCAGGCTGATTTAGACTGAAGCTTATACTAAATACAACACATTATTCAGGCTGATTTAGACTGAAGCTTATACTAAATACAACACATTATTCAGGCTGATTTAGACTGAAGCTTATACTAAACACAACACATTATTTAGGCTGATTATTAAGACAGAAGCTTATACTAAATACAACACATGATTTGAACAGTTCAGTGTAGTTTCACGTAACTATTTTAAAACTATTTTCTAAATAGTGTCCCTTCAATGGGATTCAACCTCACACCCGAACGTTCTTGAATGTTCCACGGTTACCTGCTCTACCTGCTCAGCTACCAGTCAGGTGTAGTTACATGTGCAAAACCCTAACTAGGTGTATAAGTACGATAACCAATAAAAGGTCGATGTTTGAAAGCAGCGTCATCAAAGAAAGCACCGGAACCTGTAGGAAATCAATGGGATCTCGCAAAATCAACGATTTCCGCATTTTTTGTTGCTGTTGCAACACACGGTTTGAAAAAGCACGTGCTCAAACGAAGCTTCGGACGTCACTGGCGACGTAATTGTGATAAAGTGACACACGCTTCGGAACACTGCTTTTGAAGTTCGCTGCTTGGAGATTTCAACGCATGCCTCGGGGAACTGCAGTATTTAACACGTAACATCACTGCTTCAGGGCCCCTCAGCCGTAACATCACCACTTTAGGGCCCCTCAGCCGTAACATCACTGCTTCAGGGCCCCTCAGCCGTAACATCACTACTTCAGGGCCCCTCAGCCGTAACATCACCACTTTAGGGCCCCTCAGCCGTAACATCACTACTTCAGGGCCCCTCAGCCGTAACATCACCTCAGCCGTAACATCACTACTTCAGGGCCCCTCAGCTGTAACATCACTACTTCAGGGCCCCTCAGCTGTAACATCACTGCTTCAGGGTCCCTCAGCCGTAACATCACTACTTCAGGGCCCCTCAGCCGTAACAACACTTCTTCAGGGTCCCTCAGCTGTAACATCACTACTTCAGGGTCCCTCAGCCGTAACATCACCACTTCAGGGTCCCTCAGCCGTAACATCACTACTTCAGGGCCCCTCAGCCGTAACATCACTGCTTCAGGGTCCCTCAGCCGTAACATCACTGCTTCAGGGCCCCTCAGCCGTAACGTCACTACTTCAGGGCCCCTCAGCCGTAACATCACTGCTTCAGGGCCCCTCAGCCGTAACGTCACTACTTCAGGGCCCCTCAGCCGTAACATCACTACTTCAGGGTCCCTCAGCCGTAACATCACCACTTTAGGGCCCCTCAGCCGTAACATCACCACTTTAGGGCCCCTCAGCCGTAACATCACTGCTTCAGGGTCCCTCAGCCGTAACATAACTACTTCAGGGCCCCTCAGCCGTAACATCACCACTTTAGGGCCCCTCAGCCGTAACATCACCACTTTAGGGCCCCTCAGCCGTAACATCACTGCTTCAGGGTCCCTCAGCCGTAACATCACTACTTCAGGGCCCCTCAGCCGTAACATCACCTCAGCCGTAACATCACTACTTCAGGGCCCCTCAGCCGTAACGTCACTACTTCAGGGCCCCTCAGCCATAACATCACTACTTCAGGGCCCTTCAGCCGTAACATCACCACTTCAGGGCCCCTCAGCCGTAACATCACTACTTCAGGGTCCCTCAGCCGTAACATCACTACTTCAGGGCCCCTCAGCCGTAACATCACTGCTTCAGGGTCCCTCAGCCGTAACATCACTACTTCAGGGCCCCTCAGCCGTAACATCACTGCTTCAGGGTCCCTCAGCCGCAACATCACCTCAGCCGTAACATCACTGCTTCAGGGTCCCTCAGCCGTAACATCACTGCTTCAGGGTCCCTCAGCCGTAACATCACTACTTCAGGGCCCCTCAGCCGTAACATCACTGCTTCAGGGTCCCTCAGCCGCAACATCACCTCAGCCGTAACATCACTGCTTCAGGGCCCCTCAGCCGTAACATCACTACTTCAGGGCCCCTCAGCCGTAACATCACCACTTCAGGGCCCCTCAGCCGTAACATCACCTCAGCCGTAACATCACTACTTCAGGGCCCCTCAGCCGTAACGTCACTACTTCAGGGCCTCTCAGCCGTAACATCACCACTTCAGGGCCCCTCAGCCGTAACATCACCTCAGCCGTAACATCACTACTTCAGGGCCCCTCAGCTGTAACATCACTACTTCAGGGCCCCTCAGCCGTAACATCACCACTTCAGGGTTCCTCAGCCATAACGTCATTACTTCAGGGCCCCTCAGCCGTAACATCACCACTTCAGGGCCCCTCAGCTGAAAGGGGAGGGGGGACTGTAGGCTGAAAGGGGAGGGTGGACTGTAGGCTGAAAGGGGAGGGGGGACTGAGGGCTGAAAGGGGAGGGTGGACTGTAGGCTGAAAGGGGAGGGTGGACTGTGGGCTGAAAGGGGAGGGTGGACTGTAGGCTGAAAGGGGAGGGTGGACTGTGGGCTTTAAGGGGAGGGTGGACTGTGGGGTTAAAGGGGAGGGTGGACTGTGGGCTGAAAGGGGAGGGTGGACTGTGGGCTGAAAGGGGAGGGTGGACTGTGGGCTGAAAGGGGAGGATGGACTGTGGGCTGAAAGGGGAGGGTGGACTGTGGGCTGAAAGGGGAGGGTGGACTGTAGGCTGAAAGGGGAGGGTGGACTGTGGGCTGAAAGGCGAGGGTGGACTGTGGGCTGAAAGGGCAGGGTGGACTGTAGGCTGAAAGGGGAGGGTGGACTGCATACCGCTCTGTGACTGCATACCGCTCTGTGACTGCATACCGCCCTGTGACTGCATACCGCTCTGTGACTGCATACCGCTCTGTGACTGCATACAGCTCTGTGACTGCATACCGCTCTGTGACTGCATACCGCTCTGTGACTGCATACCGCTCTGACTGCATACCGCTCTGTGACTGCATACCGCCCTGTGACTGCATACCGCTCTGTGACTGCATACCGCTCTGTGACTTCATACCACCCTGTGACTGCATACCGCCCTGTGACTGCATACCGCTCTGTGACTGCATACCGCCCTGTGACTTCACGGGACTGGTGATATACCACATTGTCTCATACAATTACTAACGTTGGCCGATTTCGCCTCACTGTGACCCTTTCCTCACCTGACCCAACCCTTCCATAGAGGTCATCCAGGAATGAAATGAGACGCTCGGTGTTGTACGGCCCAATTAGCGGTTTGTGTAACAGCCATCCATCAGAGGATATTGCTGCACACATTGTGATGTTGTCACCCCTCTGGCCCAGGACATCCACTGTGGCTCTTTTCCCCCAATCACATTCCTTCCTCACCGTCGTGTTCTGGACAAGTTGAAACCAGCCTCGTCCACAAAGATGAATATGTGGGGTGATTGCCTGGCTTCAATCTCCATGACTCTCTAAAATAAATCCACAAGGCAACATAAGAGTTAGGCTATGACGGTAGTTTACATTATACCTTAAAACGTGCCATCGTGTGCCTCTGCCCTGTTTTGGTTTTGTTCAAAACCAGTTCTGTATTTTATAGTCATCTCACCTGGACATATTGGTTCCTGAGTTGTTTGACTCGTTTCAGAGTTCCTCTCAAAGGAGACACCTGCTTCATCCTGACTTGATGTTGTTTCAGGACTCTAGAAATAGTTGTTCTGGTTACGTTGTGAATATTTCTAAATGTAATGTTGTCTGCCCAAACACTCTGTCCTGAATCTCTGTGAGTTTTATGCCATTGTTTCGGATGACCTTATCAACGATTGCAGTTTCCTGCAGAGCAGTGAAAGTCCTACCTCTCCTGCCTGTGGGAGGTAACCGTTGGGTCCTCAGCAGAAATACAAAAACAATCACACACAAGTGGGTTTGGAGGCTTTGCTCAATTTACTTCTGTAATGTGCAGTTCAGTCAGATGCCTCTTGCAGAATGCACATCTTACCTGGTGTTTTGCCGGAAATGTCTCACAATAGATGCCACTGTTGAGTGTTGCAGATTTGTCTGCACTCTCAGACCAGCCTCTCTCATTGATAGACCATGATCTATTACATGATCAATTATAGTAGCTCTAATCTCATCTGAGACTACAGCTCTTGATCTTCCTCTCAGTCTTCTTCCACCACGTATGCGTACTCCTCTTCCTCTCCCAGCCACTCTTCTTCCTCGGTCAGCCACTTCTCTATCTCTGGCTGGGTCCATGTTTACATTACAGTACATCATTACTCCTAAGATGTCCCCTTTTGTATAGACGGTAATGGCATTGAAAGACTAACACCTGGGTAGGTGTTCAGCTACAGTGGGAGTCAGATGTGTTTGGTCTAATTGTTTTGATAGTATTTCATTTTTTAGATCTGGAAAATATTTCACTACGGCATTAAAGTAGAAACGTTGCAAATTGCTGCCTTATTATGTTGGGTTTTGGAACGGTTTTGAAAAGAGTACGCCAACAGGTGCAAATTGGCCTGTAGGTACATAGAGTTTTGGGTGGTGGTCGTGTCTGAGTGAAAAACATAATTCACGACATTTGAAAGATGTAGTCATTGAATGCATTTTGTGCCAAAAACAATGAAAAAATGATCCGCAGTTTTAGTCCACATAGACTGCTGTTGTGCAAAGAGTTATGAAAAAATGATCTAAGTGTTGAGAAATGGGTCCTAGCGATGGTTCAAAACTGTTAGACTAAAGCTTATGCTAAATACAACACATTATTTAGGCTGATTATTAAGACAGAAATTTATACTAAATACAATACACATTATTTAAGCTGATTATTAAGACAGAAGCTTATACTAAACACAACACATTATTTAGACTGATTATTAAGACTGAAGCTTATACTAAACACAACACATTATTTAGGCTGATTATTAAGACTGAAGCTTATACTAAACACAACACATTATTTAGACTGATTATTAAGACAGAAGCTTATACTAAACACAACACATTATTTAGGCTGATTATTAAGACAGAAGCTTATACTAAATACAACACATTATTTAGGCTGATTATTAAGACAGAAGCGTATACTAAACACAACACATTATTTAGGCTGATTATTAAGACTGAAGCTTATACTAAACACAACACATTATTTAGACTGATTATTAAGACAGAAGCTTATACTAAATACAACACATTATTTAGACTGATTATTAAGACAGAAGCTTATACTAAACAGAACACATTATTTAGACAGAAGCTTATACTATACTAAATACAACACATTATTTAGGCTGATTATTAAGACAGAAGCTTATACTAAATACAACACAATATTTAGACTGATTATTAAGACAGAAGCTTATACTAAATACAACACATTATTTAGGCTGATTATTAAGACAGAAGCTTATACTAAACACAACACATTCTTTAGGCTGATTATTAAGACAGAAGCTTATACTAAATACAACACATTATTTAGGCTGATTATTAAGACAGAAGCTTATACTAAATACAACACATGATTTGAACAGTTCAGTGTAGTTTCACGTAACTATTTTAAAACTATTTTCTAAATAGTGTGCCTTCAATGGGATTCAAACCTCACACCCTAACGTTCTTGAATGTTCCACGGTTACCTGCTCTACCTGCTAAGCTACCAGTCAGGTGTAGTTACATGTGCAAAACCCTAACTAGGTGTATGAGTACGATAGCCAGTAAAAGGTCGATGTTTGAAAGCAGCGTCATCAAAGAAAGCACCGGAACCTGTAGGAAATCAATGGGATCTCGCAAAATCAACGATTTCCGCATTTTTTGTTGTTGTTGCAACACACGGTTGGAAAAAGCACGTGCTCAAACGAAGCTTCGGACGTCACTGGCGACGTAATTGTGATAAAGTGATACACGCATCGGAACACTGCTTTTGAAGTTAGCTGCTTGGAGATTTCAACGCATGCCTCGGGGAACTGCAGTATTTAACACGTAACATCACTGCTTCAGGGCCCCTCAGCCGTAACATCACCTCAGCCGTAACATCACTACTTCAGGGCCCCTCAGCCGTAACGTCACCACTTCAGGGTCCCTCAGCCGTAACATCACTGCTTCAGGGCCCCTCAGCCGTAACATCACTACTTCAGGGTCCCTCAGCCGTAACATCACTACTTCAGGGTCCCTCAGCCGTAACATCACTACTTCAGGGTCCCTCAGCCGTAACATCACCTCAGCCGTAACATCACTGCTTCAGGGTCCCTCAGCCGTAACATCACTACTTCAGGGACCCTCAGCCGTAACGTCACTACTTCAGGGTCCCTCAGCCGTAACGTCACCACTTCAGGGCCCCTCAGCCGTAACATCACTACTTCAGGGCCCCTCAGCCGTAACGTCACCACTTCAGGGCCCCTCAGCCGTAACATCACTACTTCAGGGTCCCTCAGCCGTAACATCACCACTTCAGGGCCCCTCAGCCGTAACATCACTACTTCAGGGCCCCTCAGCCGTAACGTCACCACTTCAGGGCCCCTCAGCCGTAACATCACTACTTCAGGGCCCCTCAGCCGTAACGTCACCACTTCAGGGCCCCTCAGCCGTAACGTCACCACTTCAGGGTCCCTCAGCCGTAACGTCACCACTTCAGGGCCCCTCAGCCGTAACATCACTACTTCAGGGTCCCTCAGCCGTAACATCACCACTTCAGGGCCCCTCAGCCGTAACATCACTACTTCAGGGTCCCTCAGCCGTAACATCACTACTTCAGGGCCCCTCAGCCGTAACATCACTACTTCAGGGCCCCTCAGCCGTAACATCACTACTTCAGGGCCCCTCAGCCGTAACATCACTACTTCAGGGTCCCTCAGCCGTAACATCACTACTTCAGGGCCCCTCAGCCGTAACATCACCTCAGCCGTAACATCACCTCAGCCTTAACATCACTACTTCAGGGTCCTTCAGCCGTAACATCACTACTTCAGGGCCCCTCAGCCGTAACATCACCACTTCAGGGTCCCTCAGCCGTAACATCACCTCAGCCTTAACATCACTACTTCAGGGTCCCTCAGCCGTAACATCACTACTTCAGGGTCCCTCAGCCGTAACATCACTGCTTCAGGGTCCCTCAGCCGTAACATCACTACTTCAGGGTCCCTCAGCCGTAACATCACCACTTCAGGGTCCCTCAGCCGTAACATCACCTCAGCCTTAACATCACTACTTCAGGGTCCCTCAGCCGTAACATCACTGCTTCAGGGTCCCTCAGCCGTAACATCACTGCTTCAGGGTCCCTCAGCCTTAACATCACCTCAGCCGTAACATCACCACTTCAGGGCCCCTCAGCCGTAACATCACTACTTCAGGGCCCCTCAGCCGTAACATCACTACTTCAGGGTCCCTCAGCCGTAACATCACCACTTCAGGGTCCCTCAGCCGTAACATCACCTCAGCCTTAACATCACTACTTCAGGGTCCCTCAGCCGTAACATCACTGCTTCAGGGCCCCTCAGCCGTAACATCACCTCAGCCGTAACATCACTACTTCAGGGTCCCTCAGCCGTAACATCACCACTTCAGGGTCCCTCAGCCGTAACATCACCTCAGCCGTAACATCACTACTTCAGGGTCCCTCAGCCGTAACATCACTACTTCAGGGTCCCTCAGCCGTAACATCACTGCTTCAGGGCCCCTCAGCCGTAACATCACTACTTCAGGGCCCCTCAGCCTTAACATCACTACTTCAGGGCCCCTCAGCTGTTCCAGTACACCTGGTTCACCCTCTCAATAACAACACCTATGGAATATTAACAACCCGATGTTGCTAACCCTGTAGTATTCTTCAAAAAGGTTCTTTGTAGAACCTTTGAGATTGAGGAAAGATCATTACAGAACCATTCTATATAAACACAAACAGGTACTGTAGAATTAATTAGTATCTAATCAAACAAACATAACCACCTGTACAGCAACACAAGCCCAGGTTTCTAGATGAGATTAGATCCCATGGTACTGGGACAGATAAGCATCCCTGCTGTACCTTTGTGTGTGTGTGTGTGTGTGTGTGTGTGTGTGTGTGTGTGTGTGTGTGTGTGTGTGTGTGTGTGTGTGTGTGTGTGTGTGTGTGTGTGTGTGTGTGTGTGTGTGTGTGTGTGTGTGCGTGCGTGCGTGCGTGCGTGCGTGCGTGCGTGCGTGCGTGCGTGCGTGCGTGCGTGCGTGCGTGCGTGCGTGCGTGCGTGCGTGCGTGCGTGCGTGCGTGCGTGTGTGTGTGTGTGTGTAAACCCCATGGGGATAGACAGACAGACAGACAGACAGACAGACAGACAGACAGACAGACAGACAGACAGACAGACAGGAAGGAGGAGATTCTTTCCTTCTATGTAGGATTCTATTCAGCCTGTGTGTCATCAAGTCTCCCTTCAATAATGTCTCTCTAAAGTTTTCATACATGTGGTAGGAGGTTAGGAAGTGCAGCTCAGTTTCCACCTCATTTTGTGGGCAGTGAGCACATAGCCTGTCTTCTCTTGCGAGCCATGTCTGCCTACGGCGGCCTTTCTCAATAGCAAGGCTATGCTCACTGAGTCTGTACATAGTCAAAGCTTTCCTTCATTTTGGGTCAGTCACAGTGGTCAGGTATTCTGCCGCTGTGTACTCTCTGTGTAGGGCCAAATAACATTCTAGTTTGCTCTGTTTTTTTGGTAAATTCTTTCCAATTTGTCAAGTAATTATCTTTTTGTTTTCTCATGATTTGGTTGGGTCTATTTGTGCTGCTGTCCTGGGGCTCTGTGGGGTGTGTTCGTGTTTGTGAACAGAGCCCCAGGATCAGCTCTCTCGAATTGAATTACGGGATTTATTGGCATGGGAAACGTATGTTAACATTGCCAAAGCAAGTGAAGTAGACAATAAACAAAAGTGAAATAAATAATATAAATGTGCAGTAAACACTCACAGAAGTTCCAAAATAATAAAGACATTATAAATGTCATAATGTATATATAACAGTGTTGTAACGATGTACAAATGGTTAAAGTATAAAGGGATAATAAATAAACATAAATATGGGTTGTATAAACAGTGGTGTTTGTTCTTCACTGGTTGCCCTTTTCTTGTGGCAACAGGTCACAAATATTGCTGCTGTGATGTCACACTGTGGTATTTCACCCAGTAGATATGGGAGTTTATCAAAATTGAGTTTGTTTTCCAACTCTCTGTTTAGGGCCAAATAGCATTCTAGTTTGCTTAGTTTTTTTGTTAATTCTTTCCAATGTGTCAAGTAATTATCTTTTTGTTTTCTCATGATTTGGTTGGGTCCAATTGTTGTCCTGGGGCTCTGTGGGGTGTGTTTGTGTTTGTGAACAGAGCCCCATGACCAGCTTGCTTCGGGGACTCTTCTCCAGGTTCACCTCTCTGTAGGTAATGGCTTTGTTATGGAAGGTGCGGGAATCACTTCCTTCTCTCTCTCTCTCTCTCTCTCTCTCTCTCTCTCTCTCTCTCTCTCCCTCTCTCTCTCTCCCTCTCTCACGCTCCCTCTCTCACGCTCTCTCTCTCTCTCACGCTCTCTCCCTCTCTCTCACTCTCTCTCTCACGCTCTCTCTCTCCCTCTCTCTCTCACTCTCTCTCTCACGCTCTCTCTCTCTCTCTCTCTCTCTCTCTCAAGAGAGTGCATTATAGCATATTTATGTATTCGCTCTCTCCCTCCCCTCCCCCTCTCTCAGATATGCACGGGACATTCATGGTGTTGCTTCCTCTCAGCATGATCATCATGGTTGTCGGGGGACTGATGGGGTTCATCGGCCTGCTGGCCAGAGCTTACCTACTACTGCTGATGACTGGTGTACTGTTACTACTGGGAGGTAAGCACCTTATACCCTACACCCTATACCCTATACAAGATATCTTATACCCTATACCCTACACTCTACACCCTATACCTTATACATTTTACCTTATACAAGATACTTTATACCCTATACCTAATACCCTACAACCTATACCCTACACTCTGAACCCTATACCCTATACAATATACTTTATACCCTATACCTTATACCCTACAACCTATACCCTACACTCTGAACCCAATACCCTATATAATATACTTTATACCCTTTACCTTATACCCTACGCCCTATACCCTATACAAGATACTTTATACCCTATATACCCTATACCCTACACCCTATACCCTACACCTTATACCCTATGCCTTATACCCTACACCTTATACCCTACACCCTATACCCTACACCTTATACCCTATGCCTTATACCCTACACCTTATACCCTACACCCTATACCCTACACCCTATACCCTATGCCTTATACCCTACGCCCTATACCCTATACAAGATACTTTATACCCTATATACCCTATACCCTACACCCTATACCCTACACCCTATACCCTACACCTTATACCCTATGCCTTATACCCTACACCCTATACCCTATGCCTTATACCCTACGCCCTATACCCTATACAAGATACTTTATACCCTATATACCCTATACCCTACACCCTATACCCTACACCTTATACCCTATGCCTTATACCCTACACCTTATACCCTACACCCTATACCCTACACCTTATACCCTATGCCGTATACCCTACACCTTATACCCTATACCTTATACCCTATACCTTATACCCTACACCTTATACCCTATACCCTATACCTTATACCCTATATACCTTATACCCTACACCCTATACCCTACACCTTATACCCTACACCCTATACCCTATACCCTACACCCTATACCGTACACCCTATACCCTACACCCAATACCCTACACCTTATACCCTACACCCTACACCCTATACCTTATACCCTATACCCTATACCCTACACCCTATACCCTATACCCTACACCTTATACCCTACACCTTATACCCTACATCCTATACCCTATACCCTATACCCTACACCCTATACCCTAAACCTTATACCCTACACCTTATACCCTACATCCTATACCCTATACCCTACACCCTATACCCTATACCCTACACCCTATACCCTACACCCTATAACCTACAGCCTATACCCTACACCCTATACCCTATACCCTATACCCTACGCCCTATACCCTATACCCTACACCCTATACCCTACACCCTATACCCTATACCCTACACCCTACACCCTATACCCTACACCCTATACCCTATACCCTACACCCTATACCCTACACCCTATACAAGCCCCACCACGACAGTTTATATACCGACCACTTTCCACTCTCATTTATATTCAAAGTACCCTGAACAGAAATATAAATGTAATCATTTCAACAACGGAGTTACAGTTCACATGAGGACAACAGTCAATTAAAATGCATTGATTTGGTCCTAATCTATGGATCTCACAAGACTTAGACTACAGGTATTTATTGTATCTTTATTTAACGGCAGATTGTTACCTCGTCAGCTCGGGGATTTGATCTAACAACCTTTCAGTTAGTGGCCCAACACTCTAACCACTAGGCTACCTGCCACCTCTACACTCTAACCACTAGGCTACCTGACGCCCAACACTCTAACCACTAGGCTACCTGACGCCCAACACTCTAACCACTAGGCTACCTGACGCCCAACACTCTAACCACTAGGCTACCTGCCTCCTCTACACTCTAACCACTAGACTACCTGCCACCTCTACACTCTAACCACTAGGCTACCTGACGCCCAACACTCTAACCACTAGGCTACCTGACGCCCAACACTCTAACCACTAGGCTACCTGCCACCTCTACACTCTAACCACTAGGCTACCTGCCACCTCTACACTCTAACCACTAGGCTACCTGACTCCCAACACTCTAACCACTAGGCTACCTGCCACCTCTACACTCTAACCACTAGGCTACCTGACGCCCAACACTCTAACCACTAGGCTACCTGACGCCCAACACTCTAACCACTAGGCTACCTGACGCCCAACACTCTAACCACTAGGCTACCTGCCTCCTCTACACTCTAACCACTAGACTACCTGCCACCTCTACACTCTAACCACTAGGCTACCTGACGCCCAACACTCTAACCACTAGGCTACCTGACGCCCAACACTCTAACCACTAGGCTACCTGCCACCTCTACACTCTAACCACTAGGCTACCTGCCACCTCTACACTCTAACCACTAGGCTACCTGACTCCCAACACTCTAACCACTAGGCTACCTGACGCCTCTACACTCTAACCACTAGGCTACCTGACGCCCAACACTCTAACCACTAGGCTACCTGACGCCCAACACTCTAACCACTAGGCTACCTGCCACCTCTACACTCTAACCACTAGGCTACCTGCCACCTCTACACTCTAACCACTAGGCTACCTGACGCCTCTACACTCTAACCACTAGGCTACCTGACGCCCAACACTCTAACCCCTAGGCTACCTGCCTCCTCTACACTCTAACCACTAGACTACCTGACTCCCAACACTCTAACCACTAGGCTACCCTGCCACCTCTACACTCTAACCACTAGACTACCTGACTCCCAACACTCTAACCACTAGGCTACCCTGCCACCTCTACACTCTAACCACTAGGCTACCTGCCACCTCTACACTCTAACCACTAGGCTACCTGCCACCTCTACACTCTAACCACTAGGCTACCTGACGCCTCTACACTCTAACCACTAGGCTACCTGACGCCCAACACTCTAACCACTAGGCTACCTGCCTCCTCTACACTCTAACCACTAGACTACCTGACTCCCAACACTCTAACCACTAGGCTACCTGCCACCTCTACACTCAGTGTGTGTCTCCCTAGTGGTCAGTATGTCCCTGTGTCTCCCTAGTGGTAAGTTTGTCCCTGTGTCTCCCTAGTGGTCAGTATGTGTCTCCCTAGTGGTCAGGATGTCCCTGTGTCTCCCTAGTGGTCAGTATGTCCCTGTGTCTCCCTAGTGGTCAGTTTGTCCCTGTGGCTCCCTAGTGGTCAGTATGTCCCTGTGTCTCCCTAGTGGTCAGTATGTCCCTGTGTCTCCCTAGTGGTCAGTATGTCCCTGTGTCTCCCTAGTGGTCAGTATGTCCCTGTCATTTGGTATTTTATCAGTAAACACACTGTTTCAGTAAACACACTCCTTTTCTCCATTTCTCTCCACACCTCCCTCCCTCCCTCCCTCCCTCCCTCCCTCCAGCTCTGTCCTCACTAACAGGGGTGAGTGTGTACATGGCCTACTCTGCTGCAGTCTTCCAGGAGGCTCTGTGTCTGGCTGAGCAGATGGGGGTCAATATGGAGGGGGTCCAGATCCTGTTTGGCTGGTCTCTGGTCCTGTCCTGGATCTCTAGTGGAACACAGCTATTCACCTCCGCTGGCTTCCTGCTGGCCTGCAGAACCATCACTACACAGAGACAGGAACTGAAATTATGAGACATGGAGGGAGGGGGAGAGAGAGGATGAGAGAGAGGGAGGAGGCTTCCTGCTGGCCTGCAGAACCATCACTACACAGAGACAGGAACTGAAATTATGAGACATGGAGGGAGGGGGAGAGAGAGGAGGAGAGAGAGGGAGGAGGAGAGAGAGGGAGGAGGCTTCCTGCTGGCCTGCAGAACCATCACTACACAGAGACAGGAACTGAACTTATGAGACATGGAGGGAGGCGGAGAGAGAGGAGGAGAGAGAGGGAGGAGGAGAGAGAGGGAGGAGGCTTCCTGCTGGCCTGCAGAACCATCACTACACAGAGACAGGAACTGAACTTATGAGACATGGAGGGAGGGGGAGAGAGAGGAGGAGAGAGAGGGAGGAGGAGAGAGAGGGAGGAGGAGAGAGAGGGAGGAGGCTTCCTGCTGGCCTGCAGAACCATCACTACACAGAGACAGGAACTGAAATTATGAGACATGGAGGGAGGGGGAGAGAGAGGAGGAGAGAGAGGGAGGAGGAGAGAGAGGGAGGAGGCTTCCTGCTGGCCTGCAGAACCATCACTACACAGAGACAGGAACTGAAATTATGAGACATGGAGGGAGGGGGAGAGAGAGGAGGAGAGAGAGGGAGGAGGCTTCCTGCTGGTCTGCAGAACCATCACTACACAGAGACAGGAACTGAACTTATGCGACATGGAGGGAGGGGGAGAGAGAGGGAGCGAGAGAAGCAGGAGGAGGTGAGAGAGGGAGGAGGAAAGAGAGGGAGGAGGAGAGGGAGGGAGGAGGAGAGAGAGGAGGAAAGAGAGGGAGGGAGGAGGAGAGAGAGGGAGGAGGCTTCCTGCTGGCCTGCAGAACCATCACTACACAGAGACAGGAACTGAAATTATGAGACATGGAGGGAGGGGGAGAGAGAGGAGGAGAGAGAGGGAGGAGGCTTCCTGCTGGCCTGCAGAACCATCACTACACAGAGACAGGAACTAAACTTATGCGACATGGAGGGAGGGGGAGAGAGAGGGAGCGAGAGAAGCAGGAGGAGGAGAGAGAGGGAGGAGGATTCCTGCTGGCCTGCAGAACCATCACTACACAGAGACAGGAACTGAACTTATGCGACATGGAGGGAGGGGGAGAGAGAGGGAACGAGAGAAGCAGGAGGAGGAGAGAGAGGGAGGAGGATTCCTGCTGGCCTGCAGAACCATCACTACACAGAGACAGGAACTGAAATTATGAGATATGGCGAGAGGGGGAGAGAGAGGGAGCGAGAGAAGCAGGAGGAGGAGAGAGAGGGAGGAGGAAAGAGAGGGAGAAGAGGGAGGGAGGAGGAGAGAGAGGGACGAGGAAAGAGAGGGAGGGAGGAGGAGAGAGAGGGAGGAAAGAGAGGGAGGGAGGAGGAGAGAGAGGGAGGAGGAGAGAGAGAGAGGGAGAGAGAGGCAGGGGGAGAGAGGGAGTAAGAGAAGCAGTAGGAGGAGAGAGAGGGAGGAGGAAAGAGAGGGAGGAGGAGAGCGAGGGAGCGAGAGAAGCAGGAGGAGGAGAGAGAGAGAGGAGACTTCCTGCTGGCCTGCAGAACCATCACTACACAGAGACAGGAACTGAAATTATGAGACATGGAGGGAGGGGGAGAGAGAGGAGGAGAGAGAGGGAGGAGGAAAGAGAGGGAGGAGGAAAGAGAGGGAGGAGGAAAGAGAGGGAGGAGGAGAGAGAGGGGGAAGAGGAAAGAAAGAGAGGGAGGAGAGAGCGGGAGGAGGAGAGAGAGGGAAGAGGAAAGAGAGGGAGGAGGAGAGAGAGGGAAGAGGAAAGAGAGGGAGGAGAGAGCGGGAGGAGGAGAGAGAGGGGGAGAGAGAGGGAGGAGGAGAGAGCGGGAGGAGGAGAGAGAGGGAAGAGGAAAGAGAGGGAGGAGGAGAGAGAGGGAAGAGGAAAGAGAGGGAGGAGGAGAGAGAGGGAGGAGGAAAGAGAGGGAGGAGGAGAGAGAGGGAGGAGGAGAGAGAGGGAGGATGAAAGAGGGAGCGAGAGAAGCAGGAGGATGGAGGGAGAAAAACATGTTTTCTTGAATTTTTACAATTTTGACTTTGCAGCTGGCCTATCTATGGGAAAAATCACTCCGTTCTGCCTCCAGGACAAGACTCATGACAATAAACGTCGACCTGCATCCTTGATGCAATTCAACTCGGTCCTCGCTCTTGTCTTGACATATCCATTTGATTGGTTAAGACACAAGGTGTACCTGGAGGGAAGGAGTGTTCATGTAACCGGGAAAAGATCACACAGTTAAAGGGGGACAATCTGTGATTGCTACATCCATCTTCTAGACACTTTTAGTGGTGGTGTGAACACATTGATGTTTGAACTGCAGATTTCCCCTTTAAGTGTACTTGTATGGAGGAGAGATGTCTTGATGTGGCCAGGAAGGAAACACCCTTCCCTGCACCGCCTTAACTGGCTCCCAGTCAAACTACACCTCACCTACAAGAAACTACACCTCGCCTACAATAAACTACACCTCACCTACAATAAACTACACCTCACCTACAATAAACTACACCTCACCTACAAGAAACTACACCTCCCCTACAATAAACTACACCTCACCTACAATAAACTACACCTCACCTACAATAAACTACACCTCACCTACAATAAACTACACCTCCCCTACAAGAAACTACACCTCCCCTACAATAAACTACACCTCACCTACAAGAAACTACACCTCCCCTACAAGAAACTACACCTCGCCTACACCTCGCCTCCTCAGTCTGGCTTTCTCCTCAGTCTGGCTTTCTCCTCAGTCTGGCTCTCTCCTCAGTCTGGCTTTCTCCTCAGTCTGGCTCTCTCCTCAGTCTGGCTTTCTCCTCAGTCTGGCTTTCTCCTCAGTCTGGCTTTCTCCTCAGTCTGGCTCTCTCCTCAGTCTGGCTTTCTCCTCAGTCTGGCTTTTTCCTCAGTCTGGCTTTCTCCTCAGTCTGGCTTTCTCCTCAGTCTGGCTCTCTCCTCAGTCTGGCTTTCTCCTCCGCGTAGCCCAGCAAAACACAGCATCATATGATGCAAAATGCAAAAAAAAACACAAGGTTTTGGGTGAAATATTCCTTTTAAGGTAATTAGCTTCAAATATTATATTATTTTGATTGTCTTTTTTTATCCTATATTTTCCTGGGTCTGTTTTTGCTGTAAAGTTTTCTTGATTTTTTAGAAAGGTACTTTAAATTCAGACAGAACACTGACACAATACACACATTCAGCCAGAACACTGACACAATACACACATTCAGACAGAACACTGATACAATACACACATTCAGACAGAACACTGATACAATACACACATTCAGACAGAACACTGACACAATACACACATTCAGCCAGAACACTGACACAATACACACATTCAGACAGAACACTGACACAATACACACATTCAGACAGAACATCCAGACAATGAAGAACGTCCTCTTCTGATTCATACACTCCTTTCCCCCGACCTCTTCCTTGCTGTTGAGTCTTTTGGTGTTTCATTGGTCCATTGTGGATATCGTCCCAAAAATGTTTTGCATGTCAGCAATATTTTCAACATTTGTAACTTTCAATGTACAGATATATATAATCAGTTGTATAGCCAGTATGATGTATTTTCCACCACATGTTGTCAGTCCTTAGATACTGAATATATGTATATATATGTTAGAGTCTGTAAACCTAGGTGTGTTACCCCACTCCCTAAAAGAGGTAGCCCTTATTGGAGTGGTGGTTAGCAGTGGTTTGCTACAATACTGTACTATGGGTCACTGTTAGAAATCAGACTAGCTGGACTAGACAGTATGGACTCAGTATGGACTCAGTATGTCACACAGGAATGTTATAATTCTGTTTTAAATAATGAACGGGTTGGTGAAATGACTTCATTCTGTTGTAACTAATGAACGGGTTGGTGAAATGACTTCATTCTGTTGTAACTAATGAAGGGGTTGGTGAAATGACTTCATTCTAGTGTAACTAATGAACGGGTTGGTGAAATGACTTCATTCTAGTGTAACTAACGAACGGGTTGGTGAAATGACTTCATTCTAGTGTAACTAACGAACGGGTTGGTGAAATGACTTCATTCTGTTGTAACTAATGAACGGGTTGGTGAAATGACTTCATTCTAGTGTAACTAATGAACGGGTTGGTGAAATGACTTCATTCTAGTGTAACTAACGAACGGGTTGGTGAAATGACTTCATTCTGTTGTAACTAATGAACGGGTTGGTGAAATGACTTCATTCTGTTGTAACTAACGAACGGGTTGGTGAAATGACTTCATTCTGTTGTAACTAACGAACGGGTTGGTGAAATGACTTCATTCTGTTGTAACTAATGAAGGGGTTGGTGAAATGACTTCATTCTGTTTTAACTAATGAAGGGGTTGGTGAAATGACTTCATTCTATATTAACTAATGAAGGGGTTGGTGAAATGACTTCATTCTGTTGTAACTAACGAACGGGTTGGTGAAATGACTTCATTCTGTTGTAACTAACGAACGGGTTGGTGAAATGACTTCATTCTGTTGTAACTAATGAACGGGTTGGTGAAATGACTTCATTCTGTTGTAACTAATGAAGGGGTTGGTGAAATGACTTCATTCTGTTGTAACTAATGAAGGGGTTGGTGAAATGACTTCATTCTGTTGTAAATAATGAACGGGTTGGTGAAATGACTTCATTCTGTTGTAACTAACGAACGGGTTGGTGAAATGACTTCATTCTGTTGTAATTAATGAAGGGGTTGGTGAAATGACTTCATTCTAGTGTAACTAATGAACGGGTTGGTGAAATGACTTCATTCTGTTGTAACTAATGAAGGGGTTGGTGAAATGACTTCATTCTGTTGTAACTAATGAAGGGGTTGGTGAAATGACTTCATTCTGTTGTAACTAACGAACGGTTGTTATTCAGCTTTGACGGTTGTGTTTGAAAATGTCAGATGTGTAAAAAAAACTATTCTTCAAATAAAGTTGAGTTAATAAAAACCTAATGTTCAGAGAGAGAGAGAGAGAGAGAGAGAGAGAGAGAGAGAGAGAGAGAGAGAGAGAGAGAGAGAGAGAGAGAGAGAGAGAGAGAGAGAGAGAGAGAGAGACAGAGAGACAGAGAGACAGAGAGAGAGAGAGAGAGAGAGAGAGAGATCATGATCAGATGAACTCCTGCTATTTTCAGCATGTTCTTAAAAAGAGATAGATTTAGAGTTAATTAAAATTTGATTGTTTGTCAGGAACACATGCAGCAGGATGCTACCCTTTACAACATACCCTTCACTCCAAATCAAAACTGAAATCAATATGCAACCTGATTTTGCACGGAATTACAGAATCACCTGGAAGGCTTACAACTACTAAAGATTATCGTTCCAATGATATACAGTAAATGCTCTGGGAAAACAACAGAAATCTGAAAACACCATCCAACCTGGAACTGAGTGAGTAATGTTTAGTCTGAAGCCATATTTTATTTCCAAAAGCAAAGAAGAAAAATACATGTTTTAATAAGGACTGAATGCTAAATGAAGGCTGCCAAGCCTGATACAACTTCAATTAGAGATGACTTGTCAAGTGAGAGGTGTCAAAGCCCTTAAGCCCAACAATGGCAGGAGAGTCGCACAGTCTTATTCCAACCAAATGGAGAAGGCTTAGAAGCTGCCTCAGAGGTACATACACAGTACCCTGTGTATGTAAAGAATGATAAGGCAAGAAAATATCACAAAATTAAGCTCCTTATGGAAAATCAAGAGACACTTTTTGCTGACTATTATAAAAATGGGAACATCAGCAACCTCATCTTCCACACAGACCATCCTCTGGCATGGCACAGTGTTATATTAACCCACTAACCCTCTGTTAAGAGGGGGGGGGGGGTTAACGAGGGGTGGAAACTCAGGATTCTAGACAACGAGGACTCAGCTAATGCAAATCTCTATAAGTCTGGAACAGTAATGGTACAGGGCGACCCCCAAAAACGTTCAGCTAGATGTTCACCTAATCAAATAATTAGCTCAGCAGGAGAAGCTCTCCCTTGAGAAGCCCCCCCCCCCCCCCCCTTCCCCGAATGAGTCAGACCAGACCTCTTCATTATATAACCCCACGGACGAGCAACCCGAAGCGGAAAGTCAACCTCCCAGCACAGAGTACTACTCCCTCATTGAAATGAGGGATAAATTCACCCAGCTGGAGGGAAGACAGGTGGAGCTAGAACAGCAGGTGATTACAGTCCAGTCAGCACAGACCCAGACAACAGTCCAGCACAACAACACCCCCTTAACCAGACCCGGAGAGCTGGAGGTGAAGAGAGACATATCTGCACTCTGGACTGTGGGGAGACAGCTTCAACATGATAAAAAGCAAGAGCAGGAGAAGAACAGAGCACTAGAGGAGAGGATCAAACTGCTGGAGGAGAGGTTAAGGGGGATTGCGTGTGACTGAGAACAACCCATTAGAGAGGTGGCCAACCCCACAGAGAAGCCAGCAGAACAGCCCACTAGAGAGGTGGCCACCCCTACAGAGAAGCCAGCAGAAAAGCCCACCTCAGCTCCAGACAAATGTCTCAATACCACAGCAGAACAGTCCACCCAAGACCCTGACCATAGCCTCGACATCACAGCAGAACAGTCCTCCCCAGACCCTGACCATAGCCTCGACATCACAGCAGAACAGTCCACCCCAGACCCTGACCATAGCCTCGACATCACAGCAGAACAGTCCTCCCCAGACCCTGACCATAGCCTCGACATCACAGCAGAACAGTCCACCCAAGACCCTGACCATAGCCTCGACATCACAGCAGAACAGACAAATGAAGAATCCCAAGCCCAGGGGCTCTCACCCCCTCTGATAACCCCCCCCTGTCAGCCACCCTGATAGCCCTTCTGACAACCCCCCACACTCACTGAGGACAAACACAAGACACAGATTGTACTCCATATGGACTCAAATGGGAAATTATACAAGAAAAACAACTTTTTCCCAAACACAGTGTGTCTAAACTCCCCTGGACCGACAATTTGAGGACCCACGCTGAGAGGACCTACATCCAGGCCACAAAACCACCAGCCATATACACACCACCACCAATCATCAACCCCCAAGTTAACCATGCCCACACCCCATTTAGGTCCCCTAAGATCAGACCTATGCCCCTCCTGCCCACCCCATGCCCCCCACTCCCGCAAAGCGGGCCTCAACATGGAAGTCACAAATATGCCCAGGCCGTCTGCGAGCAAACAGGCCCAACCCCCACTCTTACACTAGCCCAAGCCAATGACATGTACCAGATGCTCAGCAGGCTCTGCTCACACTTACTGATCAGAGGCCAAACCACACGACCAACAACATTGGACACTTTATGGAGCACAAAGCCTTCACTATCTCATCCTGGAATATCAAGGCCTGAGGTCATCTGCCTTTGGCCTAAAGAGCAGGAACCTGGACTTCATCAAATAAATCGGAAATACAGACATTGTCATCCTACAAGACACCTGGTATAGAGGAGATGGACCCACTGGTTGCCCTCTAGGTTACAGGGTTGTCCCATCCACCAAACTACCAGGTGTGAAACAAGGAAGGGACCTAGGGGTTATGCTAATTTGATATAGAGCAGACTTAACTCACTCCATTAAATTAGACAATACAGGAACATTTTACATTTGGCTAGAAATTCAAAAGGAAATGATCTTAACAGAGAAAAATGTCCTACCTATATACCCCCACTAGAACCCCCATTCTTTAATGAAGACAGTGTCGTGTCTTTCCCAAACACAGTGTGTCTAAACTCCCCTGGACCGACAATTTGAGGACCCACGCTGAGAGGACCTACATCCAGGCCACAAAACCACCAGCCATATACACACCACCACCAATCATCAACCCCCAAGTTAACCATGCCCACACCCCATTTAGGTCCCCTAAGATCAGACCTATGCCCCTCCTGCCCACCCCATGCCCCCCACTCCCGCAAAGCGGGCCTCAACATGGAAGTCACAAATATGCCCAGGCCGTCTGCGAGCAAACAGGCCCAACCCCCACTCTTACACTAGCCCAAGCCAATGACATGTACCAGATGCTCAGCAGGCTCTGCTCACACTTACTGATCAGAGGCCAAACCACACGACCAACAACATTGGACACTTTATGGAGCACAAAGCCTTCACTATCTCATCCTGGAATATCAAGGCCTGAGGTCATCTGCCTTTGGCCTAAAGAGCAGGAACCTGGACTTCATCAAATAAATCGGAAATACAGACATTGTCATCCTACAAGACACCTGGTATAGAGGAGATGGACCCACTGGTTGCCCTCTAGGTTACAGGGTTGTCCCATCCACCAAACTACCAGGTGTGAAACAAGGAAGGGACCTAGGGGTTATGCTAATTTGATATAGAGCAGACTTAACTCACTCCATTAAATTAGACAATACAGGAACATTTTACATTTGGCTAGAAATTCAAAAGGAAATGATCTTAACAGAGAAAAATGTCCTACCTATATACCCCCACTAGAACCCCCATTCTTTAATGAAGACAGTGTCGTGTCTTTCCCAAACACAGTGTGTCTAAACTCCCCTGGACCGACAATTTGAGGACCCACGCTGAGAGGACCTACATCCAGGCCACAAAACCACCAGCCATATACACACCACCACCAATCATCAACCCCCAAGTTAACCATGCCCACACCCCATTTAGGTCCCCTAAGATCAGACCTATGCCCCTCCTGCCCACCCCATGCCCCCCACTCCCGCAAAGCGGGCCTCAACATGGAAGTCACAAATATGCCCAGGCCGTCTGCGAGCAAACAGGCCCAACCCCCACTCTTACACTAGCCCAAGCCAATGACATGTACCAGATGCTCAGCAGGCTCTGCTCACACTTACTGATCAGAGGCCAAACCACACGACCAACAACATTGGACACTTTATGGAGCACAAAGCCTTCACTATCTCATCCTGGAATATCAAGGCCTGAGGTCATCTGCCTTTGGCCTAAAGAGCAGGAACCTGGACTTCATCAAATAAATCGGAAATACAGACATTGTCATCCTACAAGACACCTGGTATAGAGGAGATGGACCCACTGGTTGCCCTCTAGGTTACAGGGTTGTCCCATCCACCAAACTACCAGGTGTGAAACAAGGAAGGGACCTAGGGGTTATGCTAATTTGATATAGAGCAGACTTAACTCACTCCATTAAATTAGACAATACAGGAACATTTTACATTTGGCTAGAAATTCAAAAGGAAATGATCTTAACAGAGAAAAATGTCCTACCTATATACCCCCACTAGAACCCCCATTCTTTAATGAAGACAGTGTCGTGTCTTTGGCTATGCCGGATTAAGTGATATGACATGCTGTTCTGTAAAATCCTTTCTCCGTAATTAATATTACCTGATTGAGCTAATCATGTAAATGTAATTAACTAGAGAGTCGGGGCACCACAAAATAATATTTATAGAGCTGTTATCTTCCGAATAAACTCTTAAAGGCCTAGTAATATTTTACCTCAATAGCAGTCAATATTAATCGTCACCTTAATTCAGTCTCATCTGAAAGTTGTAAATTATTGGTTGTCTTCACGAACCCTGGCTAACAAGTTGAATCAGCAATAAAAAATTGGGTTTAATTATTTATTTACTAAATACCTAACTAATCACACAGAATTACACATACGCATAATTAATCATAACTTGATTACAAATTATGTCATAAAGGAAAACGTCCCTAGCTGACGGAACAGATTGTTAAACAAACGAAAAGGGGCGGGGTTTGAGTGAAGGAGCGGGAAGACTGAGGAACAAAGGCGAAGCTGTGATGTCTCTATCGTAAATACAGTATCTTATGCATTCTAAATTACCGCCCATTTGGAAAAGGAAAATGCAATAAATATTCACGCTGCGCTTCGGTAGGTTGGTGGTAGATGGAAGGCCATGTTGCCCAACCGAGTCCTTTGAAGAATGTCTCTGGTTGTCAATTGGATACATTCTAGATAACTTCCTGGACAAAACGTTCCACTGTAATAGTGAAGGTGTAAACTTGGCAGTAGAACATCTTAACAGTATATTTGACCTCTCAGCTTCCCTATCAAATCTAAAAAATGTCCAATAGAAAACTGAAGAAAATGATGCCATATGCTAAAACTCTATAACATCATCATTAGCTCTGGCATCTTCTCCAATATTTGGAACCAAGGACTGATCACCCCAATCCACAAAAGTGGAGAAAAATTTGACCCCAATAACTACCGTGGAACAGTAACCTTGGGAAAATCCTCTGCATTATCATTAACAGCAGACTCGTACATTTCCTCAATGAAAACAATGTACTGAGCAAATGTCAAATTGGCTTTTTACCAAATTACGGTACAACAGACCATGTATTCACCCTGCACACCCTAATTGACAACCAAACAAACCAAAACAAAGGCAAAGTCTTCTCATGCTTTGATTTTAAAAAAAGCCTTCGACTCAATTTGGCATGAGGGTCTGCTATACAAACTGATGGAAAGTGGTATTGGGGTAAAACATACGACATTATAAAATCCATGTACACAAACAACAAGTGTGCGGTTAAAATAGGCAAAAAACACAAATTTCTTCCCACAGGGCCGTGGGGTGAGACAGGGATGCAGCTTAAGCCCCACCCTCTTCAACATAAAAATATCAGCGAATTGGCGTGAGCACTAGAAAAGTCTGTAGCACCCGGCCTCATCCTTCTAGAATCTGAAGTCAAATGTCTACTGTTTGCTGATGATCTGGTGCTTCTGTCACCATCCAAGGACGGCCTACAACAGCACCTAGATCTTCTGCACAGATTCTGTCAGACCTGGGCCACGATAGTAAATCTCAGTAAGACCAAAAAATGGTGCTCCAAAAAAAGGTCCAGTCGCCAGGACCACAAAAGCAAATTCCATCTAGACTCCATTGCCCTAGAGCACATAAAAACTATATATACCTTGGCCAAAACATCAGCGCCACACGTAACTTCCATAAAGCTGTGAACGATCTGAGAGACAAGGCAAGAAGGGCATTCTATGCCATCAAAAGGAACATAAAATTCGACATACCAATTAGGATCTGGCTAAAAATACTTGAATCAGTTAAAGAACCCATTGCCCTTTCTGGTTGTGAGGTGTGGGGTCTGCTCACCAACCAATAATTCACAAAATGGGACAAACACCAAATTGAGACTCTGCATGCAGAATTCTGCAAAAATATCCTCCGTGTACAACGTAGAATACCAAATAATGCATGCAGAGCAGAATTAGGCCAATACCCACTAATTATCCAAATCCAGAAAAGAGACGTTCAATTCTACAATCACCTAAAAAGAAGCTATTCCCAAACCTTCCATAACAAAGCCATCACCTACAGAGAGATGAACCTGGAGAAGAGTCCCCTAAGCAAGCCTCTCCTGGGGCTCTGTTCACGAACAAAAACAGACCCCACAGAGCCCCAGGACAGCAACACAATTAGACCCAACCAAATCATGAGAAACCAGAAAGATAATTACTTGACACATTGGAAAGAATTAACAAAAACAGAGCAAACTAGAATGCTATTTGGCCCTAAACAGAGAGTACACAGTGGCAGAATACCTGACCACTGTGACTGATCCAAAATGAAGGAAAGCTTTGACTATGTACAGACTCAGTGAGCATAGCCTTGCTATTGAGAAAGGCCGCCGTAGGCAGACCTGGCTCTTAAGATCAGACAGGCTATGTGCTCACTGCCCACAAAATGAGGTGGAAACTGAGCTGCACTTCCTAACCTCCTGCCCAATGTATGCCCATATTAGAGACACATATTTCACTCAGATTACACAGATCCACAAAGAAGAATATCCACAAAGAATTTGACCCATATCTACTGGGTGAAATTCCACAGTGTGCCATCACAGCAGCAAGATTTGTGACCTGTTGCCACGAGAAAAGGACAACCAGTGAAGAACAAACACCATTGTTGTACTTTAACCATTTGCACATCGTTACAACACTGTATATAAACATAATATGACATGTGTAATGTCTTTATTTTTTTGGAACTTCTATGAGTGTAATGTTTACTGTTCATTTGTGATTGTTTATTTCACTTTGTATATTATCAACCTCACTTGCTTTGGCAATGTTAAGACATGTTTCCCATGCCAATAAAGCCCCTTGTTGAATTGAATTGAATAGTGGTGAAAGGTAGGAGATACGTGCATGTAAACATATTCATTGTTAGGCTATTTTATGTCATTTTCATAAAAGGTTAATAAATGAGCAGCTAAATATGTCACATAGCTATGAATAGTAGAATCCAGGCTGTATCACAAGGCGATTGGGAGTCCCACAGGGCGGCACACAATTGGCCCAGCGTTTTCCGGGTTTGGCCGGTGTTGTCACGTTCGTCATAACGAGGAGACCAAGGCGCAGCGTGATTAGAATACATTAGTCTTTATTTACATAAAGAACACTAAACAAACTAACAAAACAACAAAAACGAACGTGACGCTATAAGTCACGAGTGCTGACATGCAACTACACATCGACAATGACCCACCAAATACCCAAGGAATATGGCTACCTAACTATGGTCCCCAATCAGAGACGACGATAAACAGCTGCCTCTGATTGGGAACCAATCTAGGCAACCATAGACATATAAACACCTAGACAATACAAAACCCCTAGACAATACAAAAACTACACAAACCACACTCGTCACACCCTGACCTAACCAAAAATAATAAAGAAAACTAAGATAACTAAGGTCAGGGCGTGACATGTGTAGGCCCTCATTATAATAACAATTTGTTCTTAATAACTGACTTAGTTAAATAAAGGTTCAATTAAAAACGTTACATAAATAATAATAATACAACAAGCTAGTGTTTTGAGGCTGGACTGACTGTGTTATTTGGCATTAATAGACCGGTTTTACACACAACACCTTTCTATCCAAGCTGGGAGAGAGTGTGAAGATGGCTCAGTCATGCTGAGTTCAGGTTACAATCTGCAATGTTTGAATTACTGAACAGGTAATTTACCATTGGTGCCACCAGCCAGCAGTCTATAAATGGCAGCATTGTGACGTCGTGTATAGCCTAGTGAAGCGTTAGACTGACGGCCAAATAGTTGTACCCATAAACAGTTATCCTTTAGCTAAAGCAAAGCTGTGCAGTACAAACCCTGGCACCACAGATAGCCTATCATTATTCAATATGCATGCAGCCACATAGACACGTCGCAATTTCAACACCATGGGACAGCGATCGATAGCCTATAGGACTACTTTGTGAGTGGCTGTCTGGCAGACACATTAGATTTTAGAGGGAGACTCCGACCTTGCCGTGGTTCAGAGAAAAGTGTGACGCGCCACTGATCACAGGTCAGAGGTTAGACGCTGTTCGAGGAGCAGAACACGGAATGGAGTTATTCGTTTTCCTCACAGATGATTGGCTTTCAAAGACAGGCACTTTGATCAGCCCAGCAGGAACACGCACGGGTAGCTAAAAATGGTCCAATCGTCTCAAAGGTGGAGAGGTGGATAGTGGAAGGAGACCAGTAGAACACGAGGTAGTAAAAGGAGACATTAATAGGTTTTCAACAAGAGAGCCTCCCTTCACCCCAAGGCCACACTACAACAGGTTTAACAACAATAGAGTCTCCCTCTACCCAGAACATGGTTTTATCCCAGCTATATAACACTACAACAGGTTTAACAACAATAGAGTCTCCCTCTACCCAGAACATGGTTTAATCCCAGCTATATACCACTACAACAGGTTTAACAACAAGAGAGTCTCCCTCTACCAAGAACATGGTTTTATCCCAGCTATATACCACTATAGCAGGTTTAACAACAAGAGAGTCTCCCTCCACGCAGAACATGGTTTTATCCCAGCTATATAACAGTACAACAGAGTCCAAAATGGTATTCACCTTAATGTAGAGCCCTCATCCAGACAGACTTAGTCAGGGTATTCACCTTAAGGTAGCACCCTCATCCAGAGAGACTTAGTGTATACACCTTAAGGTATAGCCCTCATCCTGAGAGACTTAATCAGGGTATTCACCTTAAGGTAGAGCCCTCATCCAGAGATACTTAGTCGTGGTATTCACCTTAAGGTGAAGACAAACACATAATGGTAGTAACTAAAACCAAAGATCATCTATTATATTGACTAGAGAGTCGAGTGACCGCTCTAACAATGGAAATACATCTCCTCAATGATTGAAGGCGAGATCAGGTGGGACCATCCTAGCCAATGAGGGCAGATTCGCGTGTGAACAACAGGCACAACAACTAAGTTGTTTTTTTCAAAGTTGCCGGAATGCCACGTGCATCCATTTATATCAGTACATTTGAAACAGCCTAAACATTACGAAACAGCTACTCGCTGTTTATTATCTATGCATAGTCACTTCACCCCTACCTACATGTACACATTACCTCGACTAACCCCGTACCGGTGCCCCCTGTATATAACCTCCACACTGACTCAGTACCGGTACCCCCTGTATATAGCCTCCACACTGACTCGGTACTGGTACCCCCTGTATATAACCTCCACACTGACTCAGTACCGGTACCCCCTGTATATAACCTCCACACTGACTCAGTACCGGTACCCCCTGTATATAACCTCCACACTGACTCAGTACCGGTACCCCCTGTATATAACCTCCACACTGACTCAGTACTGGTACCCCCTGTATATAACCTCCACACTGACTCAGTACCGGTACCCCCTGTATATAACCTCCACACTGACTCAGTACCGGTACCCCCTGTATATAACCTCCACACTAACCCCGTACTGGTACCCCCTGTATATAACCTCCACACTGACTCAGTACCGGTACCCCCTGTATATAGCCTCCACACTGACTCGGTACTGGTACCCCCTGTATATAACCTCCACACTGACTCAGTACCGGTACCCCCTGTATATAACCTCCACACTGACTCAGTACCGGTACCCCCTGTATATAACCTCCACACTGACTCAGTACCGGTACCCCCTGTATATAACCTCCACACTGACTCAGTACTGGTACCCCCTGTATATAACCTCCACACTGACTCAGTACCGGTACCCCCTGTATATAACCTGCACACTGACTCAGTACCGGTACCCCCTGTATATAACCTCCACACTAACCCCGTACTGGTACCCCCTGTATATAACCTCCACACTGACTCAGTACCGGTACCCCCTGTATATAGCCTCCACACTGACTCGGTACTGGTACCCCCTGTATATAACCTCCACACTGACTCAGTACCGGTACCCCCTGTATATAACCTCCACACTGACTCAGTACTGGTACCCCCTGTGTATAACCTCCACACTGACTCGGTACCGGTACCCCCTGTATATAGTCTCCACATTGACTCTGTACCGGTACCCCCTGTATATAACCTCCACACTGACCCCGCTTATTTGGTAAACATTTTCATGAACTGCACTGTTGGTTAAGGGCTTGTCAGTAAAGCATTTCACTGTAAGGTCTACACTGTTGGTTAAGGGCTTGTTAGTAAGCATTTCACTGTGAGGTCTACAATGTTGGTTAAGGGCTTGTAAGTCATAATTTCACTGTAAGGTCTACACTGTTGGTTAAGGGCTTGTCAGTAAGCATTTCACTGTGAGGTCTACACTGTTGGTTAAGGGCTTGTCTGTAAAGCATTTCACTGTAAGGTCTACACTGTTGGTTAAGGGCTTGTTAGTAAGCATTTCACTGTGAGGTCTACAATGTTGGTTAAGGGCTTGTAAGTCATAATTTCACTGTAAGGTCTACACTGTTGGTTAAGGGCTTGTAAGTCATAATTTCACTGTAAGGTCTACACTGTTGGTTAAGGGCTTGTAAGTCATAATTTCACTGTGAGGTCTACACTGTTGGTTAAGGGCTTGTAAGTCATAATTTCACTGTAAGGTCTACACTGTTGGTTAAGGGCTTGTCAGTAAGCATTTCACTGTAAGGTCTACACTGTTGGTTAAGGGCTTGTCAGTAAGCATTTCACTGTAAGGTCTACACTGTTGGTTAAGGGCTTGTCTGTAAAGCATTTCACTGTAAGGTCTACACTGTTGGTTAAGGGCTTGTAAGTAAAGCATTTCACTGTGAGGTCTACACTGTTGGTTAAGGGCTTGTCAGTAAGCATTTCACTGTAAGGTCTACACTGCTGGTTAAGGGCTTG
Source organism: Oncorhynchus mykiss (assembly GCF_057628025.1). Lineage (NCBI taxonomy): Eukaryota > Metazoa > Chordata > Actinopteri > Salmoniformes > Salmonidae > Oncorhynchus > Oncorhynchus mykiss. The sequence goes on along the minus strand of NC_143034.1, from coordinate 78,785,174 downwards.
TAAGTAAAGCATTTCACTGTGAGGTCTACACTGTTGGTTAAGGGCTTGTCAGTAAAGCATTTCACTGTAAGGTCTACACTGCTGGTTAAGGGCTTGTAAGTAAAGCATTTCACTGTAAGGTCTACACTGTTGGTTAAGGGCTTGTCAGTAAAGCATTTCACTGTGAGGTCTACACTGTTGGTTAAGGGCTTGTCAGTAAAGCATTTCACTGTGAGGTCTACACTGTTGGTTAAGGGCTTGTCAGTAAGCATTTCACTGTGAGGTCTACACTGTTGGTTAAGGGCTTGTAAGTCAGCATTTCACGGTAAGGTCTACACTGTTGGTTAAGGGCTTGTAAGTAAAGCATTTCACTGTAAGGTCTACACTGTTGGTTAAGGGCTTGTCAGTAAGCATTTCACGGTAAGGTCTACACTGTTGGTTAAGGGCTTGTCAGTAAAGTCTACACTGTTGGTTAAGGGCTTGTCAGTAAAGCATTTCACGGTAAGGTCTACACTGTTGGTTAAGGGCTTGTCAGTAAGCATTTCACGGTAAGGTCTACACTGTTGGTTAAGGGCTTGTCAGGAAAGTCTACACTGTTGGTTAAGGGCTTGTCAGTAAAGCATTTCACGGTAAGGTCTACACTTGCATTCGGGGCATGTGACAAATAAAGTTTGATTTGATGTGATAAGCCTGACGTAATGCAACAACTGTCTCATAGACCTCCATACAAAAAAAGGCCTTATCGCACGTGGACAGATTTTGGGGCGGAGTAAATCCTCTTGCTTCGCCTCTTCCTCTCTGGTAAACTTTTCTCAGCAGCTCTCCACTAAATCCTTGCTAGCATGAGAAGACAAGTGTCGGTATCAGTGCAAGAAAATGAAGGACAACGGTAAGGTGTTCAGGTACATTATTTATTCAACCAAGCACCCCTCTGACAAGTGATGAGTTTCACTACATAGACGAAAATCTCCTCCTTGCTCAGTGATAGGCTAGCTGAAATGTTTTCCACATTTCTCATTAACTAGGCAGCTGTTTATGTAGCTTGAGGCTGGTTGATGTACAGTACACCCCCTGGACAGGACACTAGTCTATCTCCTGTTTCTGTAGTGAGACAGCTTGATGTACAGTACACCCCCTGGAGAGGACACTAGTCTATCTCCTGTTTCTGTAGTGAGACAGCTTGATGTACAGTACACCCACTGGACAGGACACTAGTCTATCTCCTGTTTCTGTAGTGAGACAGCTTGATGTACAGGACACCCCCTGGACAGGACACTAGTCTATCTCCTGTTTCTGTAGTGAGACAGCTTGATGTACAGGACACCCACTGGACAGGACACTAGTCTATCTCCTGTTTCTGTAGTGAGATAGCTTGATGTACAGGACACCCCCTGGACAGGACAGTAGTCTATCTCCTGTTTCTGTAGTGAGACAGCTTGATGTACAGGACACCCCCTGGACAGGACACTAGTCTATCTCCTGTTTCTGTAGTGAGACAGCTTGATGTACACTACACCCACTGGACAGGACACTAGTCTATCTCCTGTTTCTGTAGTGAGACAGCTTGATGTACCAGGACACCCCCTGGACAGGACACTAGCCTATCTCAGAGCTTTACTCCCAATCTACTGTATCTCCTTGATTCGAGCAGTGTGTCGAGCAGAGAGGAATCAGGTCCCATTTTTACAGTCTGTGGTATAACTCGACAGGGGACCGAACCCCCGACCTTCCAATGTCAGAGTGGACACGCTAACCCCAAGGCCACGTTGAACAGTAAATATTTTAAAAATAAACACTTGCCTCTGGGTAGGGGTTAGGAACTAGGGTTTAAGGCGAAGGGACTAGGGACTAGGGGTCGATGCGGGTTTGGCTCCATGAGATGTTCTTATCGGCAGACGCAACCTAACCAGAATGAAGAAAAAAAAGCTTCTGGGAATGAAATGTAGAATGAATTTAGATTAAAAACATACTGCAGCAAGATATTAATTAATAGTGTTGTACTGATTGAATCAAATATACAGGCAGCTGTGTAAACTACTGCCCCTTGGTTCTACCCAGCCCTGCGTAATGTCCTGGTATATATTACACAGGGTCTGTATCTGACCTGTCCTGTTATACATTACACAGGGTCTGGTTGACCTGTCCTGTTATATGTTACACAGGGTCTGTATCTGATCTGTCCTGGTATATATTACACAGGGTCTGGTTGACCTGTCCTGTTATATATTACACAGGGTCTGGTTGATCTGTCCTGTTATATATTACACAGGGTCTGGTTGACCTGTCCTGTTATATATTACACAGGGTCTGGTTGACCTGTCCTGGTATATATTACACAGGGTCTGGTTGACCTGTCCTGTTATATATTACACAGGGTCTGGTTGATCTGTCCTGTTATATATTACACAGGGTCTGGTTGATCTGTCCTGTTATATATTACACAGGGTCTGGTTGATCTGTCCTGTTATATATTACACAGGGTCTGGTTGACCTGTCCTGTTATATATTACACAGGGTCTGGTTGACCTGTCCTGTTATATATTACACAGGGTCTGTATCTGATCTGTCCTGGTATATATTACACAGGGTCTGGTTGATCTGTCCTGTTATATATTACACAGGGTCTGGTTGACCTGTCCTGTTATATATTACACAGGGTCTGGTTGACCTGTCCTGTTATATATTACACAGGGTCTGGTTGACCTGTCCTGTTATATATTACACAGGGTCTGTATCTGATCTGTCCTGGTATATATTACACAGGGTCTGGTTGATCTGTCCTGTTATATATTACACAGGGTCTGGTTAACCTGTCCTGTTATATATTACACAGGGTCTGGTTGACCTGTCCTGTTATATATTACACAGGGTCTGGTTGATCTGTCCTGTTATATATTACACAGGGTCTGGTTGACCTGTCCTGTTATATATTACACAGGGTCTGGTTGACCTGTCCTGGTATATATTACACAGGGTCTGGTTGACCTGTCCTGTTATATATTACACAGGGTCTGGTTGACCTGTCCTGTTATATATTACACAGGGTCTGTATCTGATAACGATCCTCCCTCTTTAGTGCCAGTGAAGTAGAGCTGAATGTATGTATCTTATAAATAGTTTTCACACCCGAACTTCATACGTCTGAACTCAAAATGTGCTGATCTAAAATAACATGTTCGCTGCGGTAGAACGTTCATTTTGATTGCCAATTTTCTGCATTTATCCGAGTGTCCAATCAGGGAGCTTTGCTTTCAGATGTGTCCGTGTAAATATGATCATTAGGGGAAAATGTTATTTTTGCAAAGGATGTAAAGTTTTTAAACCAACTATTATGTTAATCGCCTTATTGTGTGCATATAACTGCACTCCATGAGAAAAAAAGTAGTTGGCTTAAATTCAGCCACTACTCAGCAGGTCTTGTCTGGCTAATAGCCTACACAAAATGTGCTGCTATATTCGAGGTAGATGTAATTAAATCCAACTTGAGACTCCCCTTGTCTTCTGAAGTCCTCCTGAACAGAATTGTCAGTGTCCTTGTTCTGATCTCAACTGTGCATTGTGCTCTCTAGCTTTGCTATACATCTCACCATCTCTGTTCCTCTCTCTCTCTCCCTTTCTTCATCTCTCTCTCTCCCTTTCTTCATCTCTGTTCCTCTCTCTCTCTCCCTTTCTTCATCTCTCTTTCTTCATCTCTCTCTTTCTTCATCTCTCCCTTTCTTCATCTCTCTCTCTCTCTCTCTCTCTCTCTCTCTCTCTCTCTCTCTCCCTTTCTTCATCTCTCTCTCTCCCTTTCTTCATCTCTCTCTCTCTCTCTCCCTTTCTTCA